>NW_017306815.1:1027060-1063353 GCF_000935625.1 Nanorana parkeri
CGCCCGAAAAAAACCCCCCCCCCCCCCCCAAGCCACAGTTATAACTACAGGAAGGTCTGTTAAGAAGCTTGTTGTTGAAGCTTGTTAAGTTTTGTTCCTACGCATTTACACAAACTATATATAAAGCAGTATTTCATATGCAGGCTCTGCTCAACAATGCAGGCAAGGGATTGTGCTTTGCAATTCTCTCAGTGCACACTTATTAACATTTTATCTGAAAAAATAATTCCTGAACTGAAGGTGACCAATACTTGTCCTGCCGACCATGTCTCAGATCCTTGCTATGTTAACCAAAATGTCTTCAGCATTAAAAACACACTTCTCGGTGTGTCAGATGCCTAATCCCCCCTCTGAAGGCTGTGGTCCCTCCTGAATGTCAGGTAGCAGAAGGGTTTGTGTGTCTTTGGGATAGTCACTTTAAATCGATCTTACTAAAGCAGCCATTTTAGATGGATTGCTGACTGTACTACCTGAACGCCAAAGATTTGTAGATTTTCCTAATATTAAGGAGATGAAAACAAGTAATGAACACCAAATATGCAAAACCGAGGTCACATAAAATGACAATACAATTGTTTCTGCTGAAACAAAAAAAAGGAATATAGCCAAATGTGTGAAACAAGAACAAAAGGTTTATTTGGTTTGACATGGCATGATGTTTAGTAAAAACATTGTGAAGGCCCCAGCCAATGCTGTCTCATCTGTCTGCCCCTCTTCTGTGTTTGTCTCAGCCTTTTCTAGCCCTTTACGGGTTTTAACAGAGAAAGGCATCATAAATAGATGAGGGGTTCTCAGGAATTTCAGCATCCAGTCTTTCACATCTCACAAACCCAGCTGCTCAGGCCTGGGCTGAGGAGTGAAGGTGAAAAAAATAAAATTTGTCTTTGGGCTTGAAAATATTTCCATCATGAGAAAAAAAAAAAAATTAACACAAAAATCAAGTTTCAGATCCAGGTTTGTGTCCCATTCCCATCATTATTTACCAATGACCAAGAAATGATAGGTCCAGCTACATTTTCATACCAGAGGCACCATACTTTAGCACTGTCCATCAGCGCTCTGTGTATTGCTGCTCTCGCTACTCCCGGCCCCTCTTGGGGTGACCTCAATGATTCGTGGTTTCTCAATAATTCGGGCCGACTTGTTTCCTTTTTCCACTATGCCGATGATCCATGCCTGGTGTCCCTCTCCATACTTTGGGGATTTGATCTCCGCACAGAAGCGAGCAGCCTGCTCTCGGGGAAGGCAAATGAGCAAACCACCTACATACAGGAAAAAATTAAAGTTCAATACACCATTGCAATACAAGTTGTCACCCCTGCCAGACAACTTTGTGTACACTGTAAACTAGCTGAGGGCAAGCTGTAATTAACAACCAGTCACATTAGGCCTAGTATAGTGCTGCACAGACAAGTAAAGCTGATCCCCAGAAAAAGCTCTCCTTTCCTTGGTAAAGCCTTATGTTTAGGCTGTCCATCACATTTGTCGGTTCTCCCAAAAAAAATAAAACATCCTTAGAACCTGTTAGTGATACTTCTATGTCCACACGGTTGCCTTCCTTTTTACCATCACCTCTGCAAGGCGAGTTTCTGAGCCGGCGGCCCCCTCTTGTAAAGAACCCTTGCCCAGTTTTACAAAGACAAGGTTTTCTTGAGGCCCAAGGTGTTTATTTTATTTAACACTTTAAATTGTGAACATTGTACTTCCATTTCTCTGTCCTACCCCAGTACATCCTAAGGGGTTTTCTCCCCACTCTTTGGATGTGGTATGGGCTTCGAGTTTTCCTTCAGACAGCCCGACTTTTGCTTTACCATTAAGGGACAGTGTGCCTCTTGTTACACAATTTCTAGGTAGATTAGGCAGCTCATCATTCAAAGCGATCGACTTGAGGATAAAGTTACACTTTTTCCGGTCAAGGTGCATTCTACTAGATCTGTAAATACGCGCTTTGGGCTTTTCACCATCAAACATTGTTTTCCCAGATTTGCAAAGCTGCCACCTGTCTTTTCTGTTTACACATTTGCTAGGTTTTACCAGAAGAGTATCCTGAACCTGTGTGCCTTACTGGATATTTAATGCCTGAAATGCATAATATATAGAAAAAATATGCATTTCTTTAATATTTGCATTTAAGCCTGGAAAGCATTGCAATTGTGATCACCCGATTACAGCTGACGCCCATATTCCCGTATCTACCTAGAGCTAGTGCCACAGCAGAGCCCAGTGCCCGCAGCTCACATCACAGGCCAGCCATGCTTCCTTCTCTCAAGAGGGTCTGGGTATGGCCTCGGTGACTAGACTGAGCATTAGGTAAGCCAGAAAGCTGAAGAAAAAAAAAAAAAGTCTTGACAAATGCAGGAAATAAAAGAGAATATGATTCTCCTAGGGCAGCTGCAAGAAACAAACCATGGAGCATGATGGGAGTGGTAGGGCTTATACAGTACTCGGCTTCCTTACAGCTTTGTTTGCCAATGTCCAATATTTTGAAGGCTGCAGCATAACTGTGTCTCAGACTTACCCCACCCCGTTTCCCTTAGCCAGCAATGCCAGACCTTAGAACTTCTGCAGGCACGCCCTTCGGACATGAGCAGCTTTGTAAAGGTGAAGTGAATAGTTTAGCAAACCCTTTCTAGCGTCGGGAGATATCCTGCAATGTCATCACAGGGGCTCCAATACAGATTACAGTAGCAGCATCTGGTTAAAAGTGTTGGCAGGTGCACATATAGGGGTGCCCTGGCAAAGAAAACTCCCATTCTCTATGCATGCAATATGTAAGCCTGCTCTTAGGACTTGCTGGAACTATCGTGGGTGGCCCGTTGTAGATATAAGTGGGGATAGTCTGTTATACCCGCCAGCACCCCACACTTATATCCGCCTACTGCAGACAGCACCGCTGTGGTGACATCAGAGCTGCTTTCAGTGGACTACGAAGGGGCAATGAGATCATTGGTCATCCTGCTCATCGGAATTGTGCTGCAGTGTCTGGTCCCTTTCACAAGATTCACCTATTCTGTCTTATAGGATAAAGGACCATCAAGAGGGGAAAAAAATTGTAATGCAACACTCGCAAATCTCTTGTGTCTGGAGTTCACATTTAAATCTCTTTGCTACAGAGTTTTAACATTTGGCAAATCACCTCATTTTTAACCCACTGACATCAAAGCGCTGCCAATGAGGTCACAGTCAAGTGACATACGCAGGCGTAGAGCACAACCATTCCATGGCAATGTAAAGTGGGAACTAATGCCCCTTCTCAGAATGCAATTCTAGTAGTTGGCTAACTCAATGAAGACAATTCTTTTCCTCTGGCTGATAAGTTATTGACCCATTTCTCTCCTGTGGTTCATCTCTCAGACTCCAATGGTAAGGTTTCCCCACCGTAGTTGGGGCCTCTACTCACTTCCTACAAGGCCATAATGAAGGCGTCATTCTCACAATGCTTAACATCATAAAAACAATAGGCACTGCAAGCTCCAATCATTTGACTTTAAAAAATTAAAAAATGTGACTCACCAGATGTCTCTGCTGATGTTCCTTGAAGTAAACTAAATCGGCTTCCACAGGCTTTTGTGATGGCAGCCATTTTGGCTATAATGGGCAAATTGTGGATAACAAAGCTGACCTCACTTTGTTGCTGTTGTGCCAGGTTCTGTGCATGGCCCAAGATCCCAAATCCAGTGATATCGGTGGCCGCATGGGCATTAAAGGTGTGCATCAAAGCTGCCGCTGAAGGACAAGATGAACAATGAAATATAACAGCAGTTTCATTCTTCATGTACAATACCGATCATTTGCTATGGTTGGCAGTGATCTTGGGCTTCTTTGTAATAATCTATAGCAATCTATACAGTCCTGAATAAATCAAGAGGTTCCCCCCAAAAATGGTACACCATTAATCTATTCAGGCATTGCAGATCTTTATATCTAGGTAAACTGAGGCTGTGGGGAGGGGGTTTCACAGACAGAATGCTCTGCTTTGGTCCTCATATGAACCAGACCCAGCTCCCTGCCACTGAGCAAGGGCAAATTACGGGGACAGGGTTACATACCCGTGCGGTTCAGGGTAGCCATATTAAACATGGCTTCCTGGTATGCCAGCTCAACCTCTTCTCTGGTCACCACTAGACGGATCTTATTCCAGCGCTCAGGCTAAAAAACAGAAAATAGGGATGTTACTCGAGATCATTCCAGAATAGGTCTTTGTTACTATATCTTTCTATTACAACTTACATTGTCCAACCACTGATGTGCATTCACAGCCACTTGTGTTCCTAGAGGTTTCGTCAGAACGAGGACATCCCCAGGAACTGCGTTGTGTGGCCTGGGGAACAACAAGTTACATTGGCTAAGCTAAGGCCATCAAAGCTACTACTCTATAGTTTACTAGCATCTGGGTAAAAAAAAAGGACGATGCCAAGTACTGTACCAAGGCTAAACACGTAACATAACGCCATTGTAATGTGGCAGAGAACAACCAGTTTTCTTGTGTAAAAATATATTTTATTAGGTCCTCATGCTTCGAACAGTTCCATATGTGTGGAAGAATGAGGCCAATCCTTGTCAGCATTTCATAGTTCTGGAGGAGACACTGACTACCCGTAAGCCTCTGTCATTGCACACATAAGTGATTGGTACGGAATGAAGGTGAGGCTATCCACTGAGTCACTAGTTATGGGTCATACACTTTCTGGGGTAGCACGGATGCCATCCATTAAGTCACTTGTTATGGGTCATAGACTTTCTAGGGTAGTGAAGGTGAGGCTATCTGGCCTGGAACCAGTATGGGGTACTCGGTCTTTTACCTTGCAATGGGTCACCAACAAATAACAGCTCTCTGCTCAGCCATATGCCAGGTTAGAAATCATGAGCAGCATTATGAGGTTTTGTGCACAGATACAATTTTCTGACTAAACAGGACCACATTGGCTCCTACCAATGTTCCCCGGAATCATCCTTCTCATGGGACTGAGACGGTCTGATGGCATGGTGTATGCCGTTTCCACAGCTGATTCTCATTGTTCATTATATGCCATTAATAGAAAACATGCACTTTTCTTTTTTTTTATTTTAATAACAGTGTCAACACAGAGCAGTTCAATCACTTAAATATTTTGGACTGGCAACAAAAATTCTGGGGGCTGCATAGAAGTTATGGCTAAGATGACTATCTTGGTTTTCCCCCCTTTACTTCATACAGAATGGGGCAAAATAAGAGAGAGACTTCACAGGAATTGCTGGTACTCCAAAGTGAAGGCCGTGACAGGGAAGTCAAACATAGTAACATGCCAGAGAATTGTTTAACCCTTGCTGAAAATATCAATTATGGATGAACTAATCTTTAAATGTAGAACAAAACAACACTATTCATAAGTTGGGGTTGCAGATATTGTTAAAGTAAAATAGAGCTTACATGATGAATTCATTCGATTGACAAACCACTGTAGCCACTCCACCAATGATAATCCAAGGATTGACCACAGTCTGGCCACCAGTTACAGATGTACCTCCCTCTTCAGCCGCATCTTTAAAGCCTTTAATCATGAGAGGTGTGACTTTCTCCCTCTCCTAGGAAACAGACAATACAGAGTATTTACATCTACAGTTCAGTGAATGAGTGGTGAAAAGGATATTATGACATTATACGGCATATATTATAATATCCTAAAGCCTTCACTTCACTATTATAACCAGCTACAGCAACACAGAGATTTAGTCAAAGTTGATGACAGCCGCCGATAGACAGGCCCTATCTCAGAAACAAGTTGCTGGAAGACGGCTCGGGTAACCCTGCACTCCCACCCACACATGGTGCTCTATAATGTATTGCTGGGATTTCTATTCCTCTATAGCTGATGGTACATTCTGTTGTACTGTATATTATACAGAGCAATGTACCATCAGCTATAGAGGAATACAAATCCCAGCAATACATTGTACACTGTATGTATAATGTATTGCTGGGATTTGTTGTACTCCTATATAGCTGGTGGTATTCTGCATTGCGCTGTATAGAGGACTACAAATCAAGGAATAGTACATTATACAGCGCAATGCGGAATACCACCAGCTATAGAGGAATACAACAGAGTCCTCTTTAGCCGGTGCCATTCTGCATTCATTGCTGTATACTTTTTTTTCACTTTTCATTTCACTATATTGCACACCACTTTTTTTTTTCTTTTTTACTTCCACTGCTCCAAGTTTGCTCCTGTGATGGACTGCAATCTCAATACAAACTAGAAGTCCCATCACTGGAGCCATTTTTCAAAATGTATTTTATTTTTTATCCAATTAACTGACTAATCGAACTTAATAATCGGCTAACTAATCGATTTTGAAAATAATCGTTAGCTGCAGCTCTACATGGAGCACACCCCGACTTCTCAAAAATAACAAAAATTGCCAAGTTCACTCTTCAGTGGCTGCAGCAGACGTTCTGTAGTGGCCATCACAACCTTCTGACCTCTACACTATGGAGCTACTTTGGAGGAGATCTCAGGCATGCGCTTAATGCGAATTCCAAGATTCTTTCCTTGTTGCATAATTTTGCCCTTCACACTTTTTGTCATCTGTACACAATAAACCCATTATTTAAGGAAAGTTGTTTTATTCAAAACATGTTTTGTTTCAACCAATTTTATTTTCTCATTTCTCTTCCCTCCCCAATCCCTACCCATACACAATTCAGAAAACAACTTAACACAGCTTTGGCTGCCAGTGTGACATAAATATCAGATTGTAACTAACACATTGTAAATCGTCAAGACAAACAGAATTCCACTGCTGGGTCCTCCCAAGCACCGCCAGCTCAGCCTCACGTGACAGCCGTCTCCACCCCCACACTGCTCTCCTGAGCAAGGGGGTGCGGGGGAGGAGAGCCCGGCCTCTTGAGATACGCCGGTCGCTCACAACGCTCTCCTCCCCCGCACCGCTCGGCCTCCTGTGACAGTTTCTCTCCTCCCTGCTAGACGCTGCACTGTGTCAGAGGGAACATAGAGCAGCACCCAGTGGGGAGGAGAGAAACTAGGCATGCTCAGCAATTCCGTCCGAAAGATGGCACTTTCTGCATTTTGCCCGAAGTGCCCTTTTCGGCCGATATGTTGGGGCGGCCGAAATTTTGGTGCATCCCTAGTAAGAGGAAATGCAAAAACCAATTTAACCATAGAAACCTAATCTTAACTAGTACTAAACCACCAGTATGAATCGGAATTAAACACTGGTGGGGGATTTATCAAAATCGGAGCAGACAGAATCTGGAGCAGTTGCCCATGGCAACCAATCAGCATCTCTCTTTAGTTTGCTCAGGTAAGGTTGTAAGGTTTGACTATGAGACAGAGATGCTGATTGGCTGCAGTGCAAATCTGCTCCAGATTTGGTCTTCTCCAGTTTTGATAAATTCCACCCTGTATGTGCACACATGGGGAAAATACATTTCAGGTTTTTTTTCATAGTGTGAAAGGTGGAGGTAAGAACGCTACATTAAAACAAGTCTGTAGTCCTGGCTTGGTTCTTACACTCAGACATAGGCTGATAAGCTTCTAAAATCACATTAAAAAAAAATCAATAAAAGGCGACACTTACCTCCTCTGTCATCTTTTGACTGACACTGAGTAACATCAACATGTTGTCACACTCCGTGATTCCCATAGCATACAGGTCACTCAGCACATTTGCGCAGGCAATGCGTCCCTGAGAATGGGGGAAATAGAATTTGATTCATTAGAATAATTTAATGGTTTTAAAAATACTAAAACCAAAGTGAAACTGCAAGCAAAATTTACTTTACTTTTTAGGGGCTTCGGGGGAAATATTGGGGATCTAAACAGACCGACTAAACAGACTGCAGCCCCTGTTATCAATGAACAGAAATCCGTTCATAACATGAGAACATTGTGTGTTTACTATAACCACAATCACGAATGAACAGGTGATGTAGATCACTTCCCATTCATTATGGAGGATATAGTAACCATACTCTGTCCTCAATTATGTGCACTCAGCAATCACTGAGTGTTTGTACTTGCTCTCCTTCCTGGCACGCTGTCACAGGAGGCTGAGCGAGCGGAGCTCAGCCTACTGTGACAGCTGTCTCCGCCGGCACACCGCTCTGTCACATGAGGCTGAGTGGTGTGGGAGAAGAAACGCCGGACGCTCACAGCGCTCTCCTCCTGTGACAGTTTCTCTCCTCCCCGCTGGGACACAGAGCAGCACCCAGCGGAGAGGAGAGAAAGAATGGATGCACCGCTGTATCGGCCAGAAAAATGGCACTTGTCAGCATGATGCCAAAAGTGTAATTTTCGACTGATATGTTTCGGCGGCCGATATATCGGTGCATCCCTAGTTATTATGAACACAGTGAGTGATCAGTACTGATCACTCACTGTGTTCATTCTATGATCCGATCCGCCACACCTGTCAGATCCTTCCCTCTGCACCACCAGCCATCTGTTACACATCCTCTGTGTGGTTGCAATCTGCTGACTCAGGGTCTCCTCTGATCCCGGTGTTTCCACCAGTACAGGTGGGGGAAAATTACATGGGGACACAGATTGAGCTACAGAGGATATGCAAAAGTAGTCCAGTGGAAGTGCAGAAGCAAGAAGGAATTGACAGATGGGATAGGTGTAGGGCTGCAACAACTAATCGACATAATCGATTATAATCGATTATTGAAAAAGTTGTCAACTTTTTCAATAATCGATTAATCGGCTTCCGATCAGTTGGCCCTGTTCACGGGTCCACAAACGCGTGCCGCACTAGTAGTCCATCACTGGAGCCATTTTTTAAAATGTATGTTATTGTTTATCCGATTAACCGATTAATCGGCTAACTAATCGATTTTGAAAATAATCGTTAGCTGCAGCTCTAGATAGGTGGGACGGGCTGGGTTGGAGATAGGACACCACTTCTGTAGGGTCACATTTTTAATCAATGGCAGCAATCACTGACCACGGCTATTAATGATTTCAGCAGTCGGGGGATTGTATTCTGCTATAGGTTTATGGTTGCTGAAGCAGTCATGAGTTGGAGCAGAAGGGAATGCCAAGGATGTAAGGTTTATTGAGCTGGCCAGCTGGAAACATTTCAGTTCTGATGTAAACCTTATGACCTTGGAATGGAAAGGGTTAATCATTTACACAGACCAACTATTTCTCTGGAACACCATTGGCTTAGTGCTGTACGATTACTAAGAAAGCCCAAGGGAAAGGGAGGAGACACATCTAGCAAACATTGCACTGCCAGTGAGGTTTCCATGCCCAGCTCCAAGGGCAGAGCAGACGCATAAACATGCTTGATTTGTCTGGATAAATAGAAGCATACAATCCAGAGAAACCCTATGCCCAGGCAGTAAGCTGAACTGTGTAGTGTGCACATACCCTATGCATGGCTTGTAGTTAGTCTTCCTACACAGGACTCCTATGCATGGCTTGTAGTTAGTCTTCCTACACAGGACTCCTATGCATGGCTTGTAGTTAGTCTTCCTACACAGGACTCAGTACCTAAGCAGACCTAATGTTATCCCTTCTATGTCAGAAACTCAGAAATGGAATAGCAACAATGCAAAGATTTAAAAAAAAAAACACTACCAAGTAGGATATTTATCTATAAATTGGGCAAACATGTGACTTGGTAAAGAAAATTAATGCTGCAGAAAAAGCATTAGAAGCACATTCCTTACCGCTCACAGGAAGACACAAGAACTAACTATCACTGTGACTCAGCAGTTCATCATGCACTGAAGATATGGATGAAGAACTCTGGTCACAAGGGAGTCATTAAGAAGATTAAGCAACACAACAGTATTTCTTTCCAGTGCTACTAAACCTGGTCACAGTCACCTGCATGTAGGGGTCTTCAACCGATGGATAAAAGAAGTCAGTGGTCTGAACCAGGGACAGTCCCCTATGTCTAAGAGGTATTACACACGAGTCCATCCCAATACCTGTAGAAAGAGCAGAAATGGCAATGGGGCAAGTTAACACTTTCATAAGAAAGGACAGAAATTATGGGAGCTGTCATTACACCAACATTTTATATTTAGTAGATCTGAAAGAGTTAAAATGTATTTAGAGGCAAAATTATTTTAGGATTGGGATAGAGGAGGGAACAGATACGGATCCTTTGTTGGGTTTCACTTCTATCTGGGACACTGTTGCAGATTTTCCCTCACTTCTCACTGATTAAACCACTGTGATGGTAAGGGGGAATCTCTCTAAAGAAGCCTATAAGAGCAGTAAAAACAAGAGATTTACATCCTCCCCCTCTATCCAAAACGGAAAAAAAAAAAAGTTTGGCTGGACTTGCACTTTAAACATTGACAGTTTCCTACAACTTTGCAGGGTTCCATTGGTTTCAATGTCTGCACTGAGTTCCTGGGCCATCACGGCTTCTGTGATTATTATGAGGCGTTTTCAGTATGTGTTTTTATTATATAATATAGAGACATGACCAATGCCTTGGCATCCTTATATTCTACTGCTGTGTATTAATATACGTGTGAGTGGGTTGTATTATTTTTCTGTGAATAGGGGTGTGGAAATTTTGGAAAAAACTACTTGTCCAAGGACTAAAGCGGGGGCCGAATCTACTTGTCCCTCATGACAATCTACTTGTCCCGATACAAAAAAAAATTATTTTAACCAAAACCGTGTTTAGCAGTGCTAAGAAGAGCTTCTCATTGGTCAGTGCCGTCAGGTGACTGCGTTGACCAACGAGTGCTTGCAATTTGCGAGCGAAATTCAGAATACATGAAACAGGTACAGATCGTACGGGTGGAGGGGGAAGGACCGGTCGCCGAAAGGTAAGTATAATGGGAGGGAGATTTGTGCGGGTAATTCCATTTTCCCAAATTACTTGGGAAAGTGAATATACCCTTTAGGGTGGGTGCAGACCTGCGGATTCCCGGGACGTGCGATCGTGTGCGGTAAGATCGCAGTTGAAAACACTGCGCGTTTATTTCGCATGGAGATGGGGCAGCGGGACTGGTTTTCATTTTTTCAATTTTTATTTACTTTGTAAAAAAATTTCATTTGTTTTATTATTTGTACTTTATCTCCTTGTTTATTTTTTTACATTTTTAACTTATTACTTTTTTTTTTTTAAACTTAACTGTAGTGCTATCACACAGCGATAATGTCCGTAGCAGGGCTAAAACAATGAAAAAAACACTTGCCCGGCCCCCGGAACTACATGTCCCGGGCATCGGGCGATACGAATTCCACACCCCTGGTGAAGAATATATATATCCCAATTCACACCTATACATCCGGTGCGATTAGGGATTCCTGTGTCACAAACTTGCGTTTTCCTGCACAGCAGTCCCTAATCTGGCATTTATATGCAGCAACTGTCACCCATTATGATTACATGCTGTTACAAAAAGAGTGCTTCCTAACTGCATGTAATCCTTTCACATACAATTACATGCAGTGGCTGTCACCTGATCATTAACCTGAATGGGCGGCGGTTGCCGATTGTAACATGCGCAGACATTAACATTGGTACCGTATATAGTAGCGGCCCCCACGGGACTACAACATTTGTCCACTGGTCCCTGAGTAAATTGAGCTTGAGACCCCTGCTTTAGGTTCACAGGAGGACATATACTAACCTCCTCCCATGACCCAAAGCTCAGAATCTATATGGTCATTGCCCGCTATATACTGAGAGCTCTGCACACGGGAATGATCCCGACAATTCTGCCGAGATCCACCCAGCGGGCGCTGTCTATCTAGAGGCACCGCTCTCTGCAGGGAGATGATCAGAAAGTGAGCGAGCGACGGTATGTGTTCACTCACTGCCCAATCAATAGAGTCGACGTGACAGTTTCATTGGCTCTAACTATGAGGATGAGTGGTATATCACTCACCTCATAGTTCTCCTTTAACTATTAACAAAAATGAATCTTATTTGTGCATCACTCCGCTGTAGATCCTCAAATCATCTCGGAATTGGAGCTGGCACTGTCCTTTCTTCTGGAGGGGGGTTACTTTTGTTCCCCATGGTCCCCGTGTGTGTAGTAAAGTAGCCACAACTCCAAGCTCAGACCTGTGATGAACTACAATCTCAAGTTTAGTTTACCAATTTGTATTGAGATTGTAGTCCATCACAAGCGCGAGCTTGGAGCCCAGTCCCGGCAATGATGGAAGCAGAAATCACTAAGGCTGGGTTCACACCTAGGCGTATTGAATATGCCCGTTTGTCGTGCGTTTTTTTACTGCGATTCGCGGTAAAAAAAAACGTGCGACAAACGCGCGTTTCCGAAGGGCTACTTGGCTGTATCCCAATGGAAACGCCCAACAAAAATGGCCCAAAGAAGTACATGTACTTGTTTGGGCGTAGGCCATTTTGTAGGGCGTTTCAGACGGGCGGAAATACGGAAAGGTGTGAACCATACCCATAGAAAACAATGGGATTTTCAAGTTTGTACATTTTGTAGAGCGTTCATAGAGCCTTGAACGTGCAACAAAACGTAAAGGTGTAACTGCAGCCTACATGCTTAGAGAAGAACAGCCTTCCTTGTGATGAGTTGCAGTGTTTTTCTAGGAAGCCTCATCACCTCTTTATTATAAACTACATGCAGCAACTTAGTTACACAAGAGGCAAAAAAAAAAAGGAAGCCGACACTTCAACACACCCTCCTTGTAAGATGTTAGAATACTGCCTCTGTATTGCAACACATGTAAGAAATTGTAACCACTTTAGTGTTCTGTTGTGATGCATTATCGTGTGTGTTTCAGCATCAGCAAAGCAGCACACTACAACGCATGGTATGTGTACTGCAGTGCATTGCTGTATACCGTTCAAGGTGTTGGGTTGTCATTTACGATAAAATGGTATCACATAGAACTGGTGCGTTTCCGTGTGTATCACAACACAGAAGTGTGAATGGACCATTACAAATTTGTGATTTTGCTTGATGCATTTTTCATGGAAAAATGTGTCCTCTTTGTGAGGACATCTCATCTTCACCTCGTGTATGTTGCTCAGCACATTGTGTTTGCAGACATTAGGGCTGCAGCTAATGATTTCCATAAATCGGTTAGCCAATTATTAACCAATTAATCCAATAAAAGTTTTTAAAAATTAAAATACACAATTGCAGCATTACAGACAAAGTTTACCTCAGAATAAAATGGTATGCACATTTTTTGAAAATCAAATTGCACTGGAATGCACAGCATTGCAATACCACGCATTCCAGTGCGGGCGATCACGCGGCGGATGGAAGGTGCATTTGGGATCCATTGAAATGAATGGCACTGCAACGCACCTCCTGCAGCAACATTTGTCAGGCCGAAACAGAAGATGACTTTTCCCACTTAAATAATTGTATGCATTAGACATTTTAATTAGTTTAATGGATTTAAAATAATGTGAATTGTAAAACTCTAAGCCAATATAATAAAATAACCATTTAAAATAACACCAACAAATGTTTTCTATTTTTAATTTTAGTTTATTTAACTTTATTTTTTACTTTTTTTTTCATCTTTTAGTCTTTAGCCAATTGCAGGCTGGCTATTGCAATCGCCCACTGCCAAACAGCAAGAAAGTTCTCCATCAGGTCCTCCTCTGCTGACTGACAGCACGCAGTGGGCAGGTGCAATAGCCAGCCTGCTATTGCATTTTAAAATAACCAATAACAGGCTGGGTATGGCTTTCAGCCCCTAGTTGAAGCGGAGACACGGGGGGCTGGGGCAGAGGAGGATTGCAGAGTCACAGCAGTCTCTCCTCCCTGCTGCTTCTGACTGCAGTGGTCTGAGTCCCCGCTGCCTCTAGCGGGGAGAGAAGTGGGGATTGAAAAAGGACACAGACCGCTGCAGCCAGCACCAGCAGGAAAGAGAACTGAGGAGCACACCGGCAGCTGTAATTAATTGAAAAGCAACTAATGGATGATAATTGTTGCCAACGATTCTCATCATCACTCAATTTAAATCGATTAGTTGTTGCAGCCCTAGCAGACATGCAACATTAAAATATCCCACATGGATACATTAAAATGGACAAACATCAGTGCTGTGACAGAAGCAAAGATATCAATTCTGACATGTGCTTTAGGAGAAAGCATTCCACTAAATTAAAGAGACCCTGTCAGCTCCCTAAGCATATCCAGGCAAGAAAAAACGGGTGACTAGAAAGGAGAGTATACTATAGGCACAAAGCTAAACCACCAGGAAACACATCCCCCTCCTTGTTGCATGGCTGATCGTCACTGTCGCCCCACCTCACTAAAGTATTTACAGCACTCGGCAAAAGGTGGACATTTTCAGACGATTTTGCATTAAAACATTGGTACAGGTGCTTCATTAGATTGGCTCACAAGCTTAAAGTGACATTATACCCTCAGATTTTTTAACATAAACGAATACTGCAATGTGTGCCTTACTGTAATCCATGGTAGTTTCCCTTTTCTTCCTTTTAAATCTATATCTGTTCTCATGCTCTGCAGAACTTCTGTTTTGCAGCAGACTGCCTTGTCTCAGGAATGGATACACGATGTCTGTGTATACGTTTGTATAGGCTTGTAACCTGAGCCAGCACTACAGGAAGAGGCCCTGAGCTGAAAAGGGAAGTTCTCCCCAAGCATGAGAAGGCATGAGGATTTAAAAGGAAGAGCAGCAAAGAGAAGGGAAACTACCATGGATTACAGTAAGGCACACATTACAGTATTGGTTTATGTTAAAAAATCTGAGGGTTTAATGTCACTTTAAATATTTAGGGCTCATTCAGGCCGTGCTGCGCGCAGGCCCGTAAAAAGACCCGGTCCCGGAAGAGGCAAGTGCTGCACGCAGGCCCATAAGAAGACCCGATCCCAGAAGAGGCAAGTGCTGCGCGCAGGCCCGTAAAAAGACCCGGTCCCGGAAGAGGCAAGTGCTGCACGCAGGCCCGTAAAAAGACCCGATCCCGGAAGAGACAAGTGCTGCGCGCAGGCCCATAAAAAGACCCCATACCGGAAGGGACAAGTGCTGCACGCACCCCCATAAAAAGACCCGATCCCAGAAGAGACAAGTGCTGCGCGCACACCCACAAAAAGACCCGATCCCGGAAGGGACAAGTGCTGTGCGCTGGCCCATAAAAAGCCCCGGTCCCAGAAGGGACAAGTGCTGCGCGCTGACCCATAAGAAGCCCCGATCCCAGAAGGGACAAGTGCTGCGTGCACGCCCACAAAAAGACCCGATCCCGTAAGGGACAAGTGCTGCGTGTAATTGCATTATTCGTCACTGCTTTTGCAATTGTGTGCAGCTGCGTCCTCCCCTAGGGAAGAACAGGCTGCTGCACACAATTACACAGCACCCGTCCTTTCCAGGGTCGGGTCATTTTACAGATGTGCACACTGTACAGACATGTACACACGTCTGAATGAGCCCTTATAGAAACCGTCACGTAGCACTTTTAAAGAGGAACTTAAAACATTAACCCTTGCAGTGGGACTACCTGCACACTGAAAGGGTTAACTGCTCGCCTTGTCTAGGGAGTGAAAATAAAGCAGGTGTACTCATCCGATCCTCGGAGGCTTGGATCCTCCCCTTCTCCCCCAAGCCCCTGCAGTCTAAGGATCCGTGATATCAGAACATCCAATACAGTACATTCGATGTGAGGAAGCCACGAGAAATAACCCCCTGCCCTTGCGGAGAGGGGGGGAGAGAGAGGAGAGCGGTCACTGCTACAGAATCAAAGATCAGGCGAGTTCAGTCAGGCTCCACTGGTGTAACACAACACATAACTTGTCTTATATCAGGGGTAGGCTACCTCTGCACTCCAGCTGCAGACTAACTACAAGTCCCATGAGGCTTTGCAAGACTCGACAGCCACCGGTATGACAGAGGCATTATGGGATTTGGAGTTTGACCACAGCTGGAGTGCGCCCATGTCCTATAACATTGGACATTTGTGGCAGGGGGAAATGTGTCAATATTTACAGAACAAAACTGAGCTATTTCCCTTTTTTAATCGGCCACAACCTATTTTCTGTAACTCCTCACCATCTTGTTTACACTTATATGCATAGATCAGTGTACAGTCCTGGCATTTGCCGGGTTGAATAATCTGCCATGTGCTTGAGTGGTAGTGATGACAACCTGCAACAGCCAATCAGGACTGCTGAAGATCCCAGTTTGGAGAACTAATAGGGTCTCTCTAAAATGCAAAAGCTTGTGGCCCCCAGCTTCTCAAGGGCCAAAGGAATGCAGAAGAGAAGTAAATAACGAATATAAGAGTCTTACCCAGCCTGGGATTCCCGACGTCATCCGGATCCGCGGGCTCCCCCTCCTCCAGTCCCGCCAGGAGTCTGAGCAGCGTCTCCTGCGGGACTTTACATCCTCAGCCCTTCATGTCCGAGAAGGAGGTGAGCCGGAAGCCGGCCCCCAGGCCCAGTGACTCCGGGTCAAAAGGCCGGTAACCCGGGAAATAGGGAGCCATGGAGGGTTGCAGCGAACCAGCCGCCATGATAGCTGTTCGTGAATGACACTTCCAGTGTCAAGAGTCCAGCTATCCTGACACGCCGACCACGTGCCGCCAATCCGCACGCGATCCCTCCCCCTCCAGATACCACAGAGCTGAGCAACGCGGGATAGAGTGTCCTATTTTACCATAAAGATGTGCGGAGCCGTGTGGGCTAGAACATTATTTTACCATAAATATTTGAGGAGCCGCGCGGGATAAAACGTCCTTTACCATGAAGATGTGCGGAGCCGTGTGGGATAGAACGCTCGATACCATAGAGAAGAGCTGAGACGCGGGAGTTAGGATGTCCGTTACCATAGAGACGATAAGTGTACCTGGACAATGTGCAGGGTTACGAAGTCTTTGGCTCTTGGTGCCATAGAGACTGCATAGTGTTAGAACCTGACCGCTGTGCTGGGGAATTCAACTTGTGGAACGATGAACAGCCCGCCCAAGGGCTCCTCCTTGGCCTCTCCTGTACATGCAGCTGCTGTGACAGGAGACAAGGCCACTCTGCTGCGTCTGATTGGCTCAAACTCAGATCTCCTAGACCAGGAGGACCAGCTGGGAAGAACTCCTCTGATGTACAGTGTGCTAGGTGATCGTAGAGCATGTGCAGAGGCTTTGCTTCGCTGTGGGGCCCAGGTGAATCGCTTAGATAGAAGTGGGCGTACAGCTCTTCATCTTGCAGCCCAAACTGGCAATCACCGCCTCTTGAAGCTTCTCCTGTCCCGTAGAGCGGATTGTACCCATCGTGATCTGCGTGACATCACAGCGCTGCACCTGTCCACCCGTCACCAGGACACCCGTTGCCTGGCCCTGCTTCTGAAGCACACCCCACCGGGGCAAGTCGATGCTCAGGATCAGAGAAAGCAAACAGCGCTGCACTGGAGCGCCTATTATAACCGGCCGCGGCACGTCAGGCTGTTAGTGAGGCATGGCTCCAACATTGGCATCCCTGACTTGGAAGGAAAAATACCCCTACACTGGGCAGCTGGGCATAAAGACCCAGAAGCTGCGTTAACCGTACGCTGTTTGCTAGAAGCGGCTCCAACGGAATCGTTACTGAACTGGCAGGATTATGAAGGCCGCACTCCTCTGCACTTAGCTGTAGGCGATGGCAACCAAGAAGTGGTACGGCTTCTGACTTCCTATCGAGGGTGCAATGTGACACCTTATGACAATCTGTTCCGTACCCCTCTTCACTGGGCTGCGCTGCTGGGTCACACGCCCATTGCCAATCTTCTTCTGGAAAGAAATCGCTCCCCCAACATCCCTTCGGATAGTCAAGGAGCTACCCCCCTCCATTATGCGGCCCAGGGAAACTGCCCAGACACCGTTCGGGTTCTATTGGCTCACCCCTCTGTGAGAGATGAAGCTGACTTAGAGGGAAGGACTGCATTTATGTGGGCAGCAGGAAAAGGCAGTGATGAAACACTAAAAGTCATGCTTGAGCTAGACTCAGAGCTAGAGATTAACAGAACGGATAAATATGGTGGTACGGCACTCCACGCAGCATCACTTTCTGGCCACATCAGCACTATACGAATATTATTACAAAATGGTGCCCAAGTGGATGCTGCCGATGTAATGAAGCACACTCCGCTCTTCAGAGCTTGTGAGATGGGGCACAGAGAAGTAATCTATACTTTAATTAAAGGAGGGGCAAAAGTTCATCTTGTTGACAAAGATGGCCGATCCCCCCTTCACTGGGCAGCATTAGGAGGCAATGCCAATGTATGTCAAATACTTATAGAAAATAACATCAACCCCAATGCTCAGGACTATGAAGGCAGGACTCCTTTGCAGTGTGCAGCCTATGGAGGCTATATTGGGTGCATGGAGGTATTAATGGAGAACAAAGCTGATCCAAATATCCAGGATAAAAATGGCCGCACAGCTTTGCATTGGTCATGCAACAATGGGTACCTGGATGCAGTAAAACTTCTACTACACTATAATGCCTTTCCTAACCAAATGGAAAGCACAGAAGAGAGGTATACACCTTTGGATTATGCTTTGCTTGGCGGGCATCAGGAGGTTATCCAGTTTATGCTTGAACATGGTGCCCTCTCTATTGCTGCAATACAGGACATTGCGGCCTCCAAGATACAAGCAGTGTACAAGGGCCATAAAGTACGGAGGGCTTTCAGAGATCGGAAGAACTTGTTGATGAAACATGAGCAGCTGAGGAAAGATGCAGCTGCCAAAAAGCGAGAGGGTGTAAGCAAAAGGAAAACCAAATGTAATCAACCTAGAGAAGATGGGCAGAATGAGGACAAACAGACAAACACTTCTGAGAGATTTATGGACAAGGAAGAGCAGCACAGTCACAGTGATATACAACAGAAAAGTACTACAGAGGAAAAACGACAAGAAAGTGCTGGTAAGACAAAGATTAAAGAGCACCGTCACCAAAGCAGGACTGGCCATGCATCTCCAAGGCCGAGAGAAGTCTGTGAGGCAAGTAACCAGAGCACTCCTAGTAGGATATCTCATGTAACGTCATCCCCAAGTGAATTGTTTGAAAAGGAGTATCGTGAAGAAGGTCAAAATTTAAAAAAAGAGCAGTGTAAAAGAAGCTCTAGACATAGAAAGGAAAATTGTAGTACTCTAATCCATGAAGAAAGGTGCCAAAGCCAGAACGATTATCATAGAGTATCTCACAAAGAGATTAAAGAAGGCTCCCAGTTCTCTTTAAAAGCTGAAAGTAGCACAAGCCAATGTGCCAAGGAAAGGGACACTGCAGGAAAGGTCATCAGCAAAGAGCAGATTATAGAAAAGCCGATCAAAGGACCTAGAGCACCCAGGAATAAGAAAACTGATATGGACATGGTTACCCAAATAATGGCTTCTTCTAGTATTACAGAGTCTAGATCACATAGGAGGAACAAAGAATCCAATGGCATAGTAATCCAGGTGACGAGTAATGGAGACAATTCTGCAAAGCACAAAGAAATCTCAGGTAGACTGCATTCGGAAAGGAAAAGTAGCTCGGCCAGAGCTGGACAGCCAAATGCCACTGGAATACAGGCTACATGTGAGGAAGAACGACCATCAAGAAAGACAAAGCAAAGAACATCAAGTTCACACTCCAGACATAGCAAACAAGCAGATATAGAGAGAACAGGTGTCAACTGCTCCCCAACAAGCCTTATCAACGCCAGCATAACATTGGCAATGCCAAGAGATAAATTAAGAACAGGTCACAGTCTTGCTCAATGGCAGCAGTTAGACATTGAGCTGATTCCCTTAGAAGCGAGACTTCAATTAGTAGAAAGAGAGAAAGCCAGAAAACAGCTTTTCCAGCGCAAGAACCAAGCTGCAGTCATTATTCAGAGGGCCTGGAGAAAGCACCGCATCAAAAAGAGGGGTAGTATTATAAGGACTGTTCACCCGCCACGTATTCGCTGACTCAGCAATGCTAATGGACGTTCATACATTTTTTACAGCGTTTACAAAAAGTTAAAGGGTCAGTATACCAAAAGTGATATTTTCTTTTTAACAAATGCCAGGAGGTGGATTTGCCCCTGGGCTACTTTTTATTCCAATAGCACTTTGAGATATTTATTTTATATTCCATAGAATATAGCAGAAAGATAGTCTTCCTGCTCCAGCTAGAGAAATCAAACACAGTTTGGGTGTACTAAGCCTTAAAGGTAGCTGTTATGACACAAACTTGAAATCTGCGCGGCTGCTTTTCTTCTCTTTACACTGGGGCCATATAGTGATTATCAGGTCTACTTTATGTGTAACATGTCAGTCATAAAGGACAACTCCACTTTCAGTTACCAATAAAGGATCAGGGATCATGTGTGAAATATTTCAGATTGGCCTTTAGCAAGTTCAAGTGCATCCACTTCAAAGGTCTTTATCAGGTTCTGTATCTCCCCTGTACCACATGTAAAAACCCCATAAAGTTACAACATGTGGAGAGGAAGTTGTAGATGGCCACAGGTCCTGGTAGGACCTTCAAGCAGCACAACAGGAAAGTGAGTGGCATTTATACTTTAAAACCTCTGATCCTCAACTTTTGTACCTAAAATTGGAGTTTCCCTTTAAAGTGGTATTTCAACCTTAACTTGTTTTGGATCTAGCAGGGGAAAGGGTAAATCCCCCGTCAGGTTTTCCTTCTGTTTCCCAACTGGGGAGATTTACCTATACTTCCTGTGTGGTCACCAGGACAAGAAGTGAGCAAAATCCCTGTAACAGAGAAATGGCTTAAAATTGTTTAGTACAGTGGCTAAGGTCTGTCAGGTCTTTCATTCTTTTTGAGGCCCTGTTGGGGACTTTCTGCATATTTCCTGTGTGGTCACCAAGACGGGAAGTGATGGGAGATCTCCCCTACAGGGACACAGGCAGTAATAAAAACTTGACCACCCAAAACATAATGTGGAACTCCAGGCAAACAGCTAAATACATATTGTTAATGTTTTATCTGCCAAAGGAACCGCTATTGTGATGTACACAAACCTCTGCCTGTACGACTGTTGCTACTTCCTGGTTTGCATTACTCCTTCTTACCTCTTGAGTCAGCTCTGTTTATTGGACAGAGGTGATGATATTTATTCACTGTCTAGTCTAGAGCGACATAGGAAGGTGAAAGGTGACCTAGGAAGCTGCACTGTGGAACCAGGAAATAAGGGTGTCACCTGCCTCACAGTACAGTGTAGCAGATGTGCCTAAATCACATACCTGGCTTACCAGAATTGGGGTCTGTGTCAATGGGCTTATGACTGTTTCAGAACGTCTTACTTCCCCATATAAGTATATGAGGATTGTAAAATCAGCTGAAGCGGGTCAGTTGCATTATTCAGAATTCATTGACCGTTGCATTTGACCAGCAGTTGATGTCCTGCTTCAAGCAGATTTTGCATTCTTATAGGCTCCAGTCCCTTTTTGATTGTAGTGTTCTTAAGGTAAACCTGTCCCAGCAGTACACTTATTAAATTGACACCAGGAATTAAAAAGTAGATCCCTCTAAGGAACCTGCGCTTGTACGGAGGTCAAATCAAGAAAGTACAGGGAATGCTATTGTGCCAATGTCCCCGCTACCTGAGCTTTTCCTGTTGAATGGAAGCTACAATGTCTTAATGGCTTACATCCAGCACTGGCACCATAAACCCCTGTTCACTGCCCTCTGTGTTCCTGGTAAGGCTGGGCAAGATTAATAGAAGTGCACGGAAAATGTCCATGTGCATATACACTTTAAACTGAACTCCAGGCAAGCAGATTTATACACAGTGGAAACACATAAATAGGAACTGTTTTATTTGCCAAAGGATTTATGTTCTATATAGAAGGTTTTATGATCCATACCCCTTCCACCCAGATCATTGATCTCCAATGCAGCAGCTCAGCTTGGTCAACAACACTGAGTCAGAAAACACCCTTAGCTTGCCGATTGGACAGTATGGCAGCTGCACACGGGTGAGGTCATACCTCTATTAACATGTTTTGTCAGCACATATGTACTGCAGCAAAGCCCAATTTGGCTCTTTATGATGCCCACCCTCTCCTTGTCTGAGTGCTGCTGTGTGTGGGATTAACGGAGGAAGATATTAGGAGGTTCAGTACGCCCACTGGCCGAAGTTTAAATATAAGAATACAAAACTAATAAATGTTATTGCTGCATAAACAAAGGTTCACATACTATGCCTCTCTCTTACACTACGTGGCATGACAAAGTCCATCAACACTGATCCAGCAGACCTCCGAAGAGCTCTATTCGATCAGCATTGATGGGCTGCTATACCTGTTTTAATTCATGTAATTTCAAATAAGATTATCTCTATCACTTCATTCAAGGTAAAAAAAATAGGCGTACAGTATTCCCTTCTTAAGCCTGTACAATTTTTCATGGGCATTATGCAATTATTTAAGGAAAGCAAAGAAATGCTTCCATTTCTCTCAGTCGTGGCAGTTCAGTGAAGGATAACCCTTAGCTCATTACTTTCCATAAGTAAGGCAGCCAAGGGCTGTGCAAACCCTAGACTCTAATCATACTAAGATGTTCTTGTTATTAGGAAAGGTGCAGCCACACTCACAGACCTTAAAGGGTATGTATAGCAAAGACTTTTGTTTGGATGAAATGGGGAAAGGATTGTCAAATTGTTTTGTTGTTGTTGTTGTCTCACCCTGCTGAGTAGACATGAATCCTCTCTACTTCTCCTGGTGACTATTTTACACCAGAAAGCAATAGGAAACCCAAACATTTAGAGTTGTCAGAAAAATAAGAGGTGAGGGAAAATCATCCAGCACCTTTTATAATGAAAATTAAGTGGAGAATTCCACTCCCTTGGTAGAGATTTATATCTCCAGAACAGTTTGCTCTGCCCAACTGCGCAGAGCAAAAACTGAGTGGGGTTTAAACAATCCCTACTCTATCCAAAACTTAAAAAACTTTTGACTATACACTTTAACTACAGCAGCCCTTTTCCTAACAAACAAAATGTCTTAGCTTGGCTTATTTGCGACAAAGGCTTAAACTTTATATAGTTCTCAGCAGACTCTCCTATGGGAAGTAATGAGCTCAGAATTGAAACTGCCAGAACAAACTTCACAAAGCGGAAAAATCCAGCCAAGACATATTTATTTTGACGTTGATAGACCAGGGACATATTGGGCTGGATTTGCACCGTTGCTTTGTTTGCCTGCGCTTTTCATTAAAATAAATGGAAATGCATCGAAACACATCAATGTGCCTTAAAATGTGCACCAGCATGCACCTCAATGCATATTGATGCAAAATATGATGTGCAATGAAGAGTACAATGCAGCTTGTATTTTCAGATCTCTCCATTGATTTCAATGGAAACCACATCAGGAAAAATACAGCCTCTGTCAGGTTTATATTGCTGTGTGCCTATTGCAAAGATTTTTCCTCCGTTCCTGTTAGTCCTTCTATGGTTTTATTGCGGCCCATGCTTTCTTGCCCTGGTGGCGCCCACACCACCCATTTCTTATACGGACAGGAAGTGTGGGAAATTCTCTAGTATGGTCAAATATAATAACAATTTTGATTCTTCTCCACACTCTATCCAAGATGATAATAAAGATTTTGGGAGTTGGGCTTTATCACTTTGTCTTAAACAAGGGCCAGTTTTTATGGCATATACAGTAAAACCAAAAATCTCACGTTTTATATTTTAGATGTACATTGTATGCAAATTTCTATATTGTGTTTACATGTATATAGTATATTTATTGACGCAATGTGTTTTATATACCATCAATATTTTTCAAATGTGCCTTCAGAAGAATATGCCAAATAAAATAAAAACTTTTGATTTACATGTGTTACCAAGATAAGATCTTATTTGGAAAAATGTTGCATTATTGGGTTCCAAGGGTAGTGTAACGCAGCAATGGCAAGTAATCAGAAGTCAGCTTTGAGCAGCATAAGGTGAGCACACTAATGAAAGCCATCTTCCAACTGCTTACTGCACTATGCAATAAATACCAATTCCAATAAAAGCCCGCTATTAAAAAAAAAGTGTAAAAGGTGCCCACACACCTTACGATAATCACGGGAAATCACGCAATCGTACGATTATCGTAAGGTTTGGGGAAGCCGTGCGACCTCTACTACTGTAAGGTCGCACGACTTTTCTCTTACGAACATGTTCAAAAACCCGCCGAGCATCGTACGATGTTCGGCGGGTGTGTAGCATGTTCGTAAGATAAAAGCCGGACGGGCCGGTGTGCGCAAGCGCACACTGCCCATTCGGCATTGCGGTCATCGGAAGCCCGCCCCTCAGCGGGGCGGGCTTGCGATCATCGCAAGTACGATCTGCCTGTCCAAGATAGGCAGATCATACGTTTTTTTAATTATCTTACAACTATCGCAAGACTTTTGTGGTTGTAAGGCGTGTGCCCAGCATTAGAAATGCTGCCTGCACTGGATGTCTAGGGGGTCCAGTTACAACCTTCATGCTTCTGCAATAACCCAGGGGAAGAACACAGTTGGTCAAAGGCATGCACCCTTCTGAGTTCATAAGGGAGGATGTACTTGTAAGAAGGGTGGAGGAAAGGAGGGCATGTCAGTACACACAAAGCAAATTGGGTGGCTTCTCCGTGTCTATTGCAATCCTCATCAATGTCAGTTTTAAATAGGGATGCACAGATACTTATCGAGTACCAGTGCAGATACTTGGCATTTTCATGAGAACTACCAGGGTTGCAGTGGTTGCAGCTGGGACCTGGCTCTGGCACTCCACCACTGTCCTGAAATCATTAGTCTGTATTGTTTTAGAAAAACTGTCACATGACAATAAACAAAAATGTATCAGTACTCGTACTCGCAAAACTGGTATCTGTGCATCCCTTTATTTATATTTATAAAAACAAAATCGTACATTAAAACAGAAATGTACAAATCCCAGGAGCTCCGTGTGCTCCTTACAAATGACAGCTGCCTCCTAATTTTTGAATTTTTCTCTAGTGTAGTCTTGGAGCTCAAAAGTATCGGTACATGTACTTGTACTTGTACCGAGTAGTGTACTTGGTATCTGTGCAACCCTAGTTTTAAACATTGGACAAAGCTGCTACCTTACCATTCTGCCTTGATCTGACTCTGCTCCCAACCCCCTTGCTGCCTAGCCCTTCCAATGCCAATAACCCCCTTCTTGCCTGCTCCTCCCCATGCAGATATAACCCCCTTCCTGCCTGTAATCCCCTTGGTGTCTGCACCTTCCGTGCCAGGAACCTGTACTGATAACTTCCTTTCTGTCTGTCTGCTCCTTGCCATGCTTCCTGCCTGCACCTTCTAGTGGCAGCAACTCCCTTGCTGTCTGCACTTTCCCTTGCCTGTAACCCCTTGCTGACTATCACCTGCCATGCCTGTAATGGCCTTCCTGTGTCAGTAACCCCTTTTCTGTCCGCACCTTGCTGGGCCAGTAACCTTCTTGCTTGCCTGCACCTTCTCATGACAGCAACCCCCTTTGCTGTCTGCACCTTACCCGTGCAAGTAACCCCCTTAAGGTGCCCATACACTGCACGATTATCGTGCCATAATCACGGAAAATCCAGCGATCGTACGATAATCGTGCAATGTATGGAAGGCGTGCAACCGTTTCTACTGTACGGTCGCACGAGTCTGAGCCTTCTGGTGCCAGTAACACTCTTGCTGTCTGCATCTTCCCATCCAAGAGGGACGTAGGTCCCCTTTATCAAGGTGAATGACAATGTGACAGTCACTTTAATTAAGTGGACCTCCACATCTCTGAAACGTTAGATGTTTGATGTGGGACTTCAGTAAATCATCTGAATGTGACCTTTGAGTGCTGGCTTTCGTTACTTGTTGGAAGTTAAGAGAGAGGAGATATTCTAACCCTTACACACTATATTTAAAACAAAAATGTAATTTTATAAACCAGCACAAAGCAGTAAGATTCTGTGCCAAGTGCAGAGGCCCATGGCAGTCAGTTGGCTTTCACCCTTCAGCAGTTTGGAACAGTTGGAGTAAAGGTCCCCACACACCTTACGATAATCGTACGATAATCACGGGAAATCCCACGATCGTACGATTATCGTAAGGTGTGTGGAAGCCGTACGACCTCTACTACTGTAAGGTCGCACGACTTTAAACTTACGAACAAGTTTCAAAACCCGCCGAGCATCGTACGGTGTTCAGGCGCACACTGCCCGTTCGGCATTGCGGTCATCGGAAGCCCGCACCTCAGGGGGCGTGGCATGCGATCAAAAGTCTTGAGATGGTTGTAAGGTGTGTGCCCAGCCTAACAAAGATTGCTGATTGGTTACTGTGCACTTTAAAATCAGCCTTCACTATAATAAATAAGCCCTTATGTCTTTGCTCAGGTGCCAAATAACAGATAAAAAAGATCAACCGCATACAGAAAATCACTTGCTTCTCATTTGGCTGCAAAGACAAAACAGACCATTTTCCAGAAATAGACTCAGTGACTTAAGCACATGTTCATTTTTGTGTTTTATTGCAATACAAGTTGGGTACTGTACAGGATTGGGATACAAGTATGTTGTGAAGGGCCAGGGGTGTCAGTCCAGGAATCCGAGGTCTATGGTTTCTGGTAGCTGTGGGTGAATAATTCGTGTAGCTAGACGCTCAATGTCATCCAAGCTGAGTAATGACAGGCTGCGTTCATAGTCCTGAGGAGAAGCAAATAAAAGGGGATACAATAGTTAGTCACATTCGACTGCATTTGTTCTGTAATCTTCGAGATGTTTTGTAGCTTATCCAAGCCACTTCTTCAATTGTAACGAGTGTCAGGAAAATACCCCAGCATTTATATCCATACAAGTAGCACGGGCACCTTAACCCAATCAGCATGAAAAGACAGACTTTATTGTCCAATAACATAATTCCAAATAGATCCCTATCTAGATACATATTACATATACATGAAAGCAAAACACATAAAAGGCATTATACAAATTTGGCTCATATCCTTGACAAACCTACTACAATTGCTGCAGCCTGAGTAATGGAAGAATTCCCATACACACAAAAAAGGGGAACGATCATAAAATGACCTCCCATGTACATATGGTCACATCATCTTTTCTGCTTACTGAAAAAAAATGCAGTGGTTATTGTGAAATAGATTTTTACCTCTGCAGTGTGAATGATCTATTGAAAATGATTATATCATTTCAGAAAATGCTTTGCAGTTGCCTTTTTAGCATAACAGGATTCATCCCTTTTCAAAAAACCTACACAATCCCTATAAAATCTCTTAGCCCCCTAACATAATCTAACCTAATACCGCACCACCAACCTGGTGTATACTTACCTGACCATGGCAGCAGTGGACCCCCACAGCGTCTACAGTTTGGATGCAGAAATTGACATCCTCTTAAAAATGCTGGTTTGCTGGCTGTGCCTGGCATTTTTGAGTACCTGACCCAGAACAAACATGCAGCAAGTTGGGTTAAGTCAGAATTTCTTACTTGTTGGAGGACAATAACCGATGCCGCCAGATTGAAATTTCATAAGCAACTAACATTTTCAGAAGGAGAACCCAGCAATGGCTGCCTACATATTCCTACAATTTTCCTTTAAAAGCCCTGACTGCATCACCTTAGATTAGTTAATAAAGGTGAAGTTCCGTTTTACAGCATTCTAAAATAATAAAAGGAAAAAAATAAAAAATGTTCCCAATGTGATCTTTTCACAAAGAAGAGAAACCTAGAGTTACATTAGAAAACCAACTCATTCTTTCCATAACATGCTTGATAACTTTCCTCTATTTAGTAATAAGCAGAAGAGAATGTGCAAACAGAGGTCATTTCAAATTACCTCTCCTATAAGATGCATGACTTGTATAGACTTGTGAAAGTGAATCTTATGGCAATGACATATTGAACTTCATTGGAACCTAGTACGGTGTTTTTAAGCAGACCTCTCCCAAAAATCAGGTCTGCATAAGCTAAATGTTCCTCTGTCAGGAATGTAAGCAAAAATAAGGTTCTAAATAGGTTATGGGCCTCTGTCTTCTTTTATAACGTGTGATCTGCATTGGCTGTGGGTGAAAATGATCATCAGTGCTCTGCATCTTCACGCACATCACACCTCTAGCACCATGAGGCAGCTCCTGTCAATACTCGAGCAAGAGGGGCAGCACTGGGCATGACGGCATGAACGGAATCATCCCTTCCTCCCAAATGACAACACTACTGTACAGAAGCAGGAGGCTATGTCATCACAAAACTAGAACGACAACATGTGTGTGATGCACAGAGAAGGAAATGTGGAAAGAACGTCACTCATTAAAGGTGGAGTGCTTTCTACTTTACATACCCTGTAGCACCTATGTTTTCATACAGCCTCACCTTCTGCACGTATTCCAGAATTCTTTCTGCATCTGAGGGGCTGAAATGTCTCCCCAGAATGACAGCTAGCGATTTCCATACTGCGTTTCCTCCCGCCTCGGGGGATGCTCGTTCTTTCACCATCAGGTTCAGCCTTGAGTCAGGTCCAATGGAGTAGAAGGATAGACTATGTTCATCTGAATGGCAATCATAAAATGCTTGATTAGAACAATGCAAAAAAGAACAGTAGTGAAAAAGTTGCTCCTGGAAATCTGGAAAACAGTTGTCTACTAACAAAAGCAATAGTTTGTGAAGAGTTTCCAAACATTTGTCAATGGGATCCTTAAACACTGGTACATCCTCAAAAAGGTATGATCAGTGTTTGGTGGGAAATCGTCATATCCACTGTGGGAATGGCCCACTTCTTGATAAAGGTCTCCTTATATGGATACTAATCAGTACAATGTTTGGGAAGAGTGAAGAGTTTATCAGCAGTTTTCTAAATCTCTGTACAAAACACCTTCTACAGACTGCTGTTCTATTTTGAAGGTACCCATCGCATCAATAAGAACATATATGATATCTTTACACATTTATTATTTTATTTATTACAGGTATTTATATAGCGCCGACAATTTACGCAGCCCTTTACATGTACACATTCACATGAGTCTCTTCTCCTGCAACTTACAATCTAAGGTCCCTATCTCTCATGCATACATAGAGGGCCAACTTAGAGAGGAGCCAATTAACCTTCCAGCATGTCTTTAGAGTGTGGGAGGAAACCGGTGCACCCGGAGTAAGCCCACGTAAGCACAGGGAGAACATGCAAACTCCTTGCAGATAGTGACCTGGCCGGGATTCGAACCGGGGACCCCCAGTGCTGCAAGGCAGAAGCGCTAAGCACTGCGGCGCTGTGCTGCCCGTATTGGAGCTAAGGCAGCTGCTCGGGCAAAATCATCCAGCAAGGATTTCTGACACACTTTGGCAGACAGCCTCCATGCAGTGCTGGGTGCCTAAGTAACAAGTTGTCAAGCCTAATCAATGTAAAGTAAATGGCCAGGAGAGACATTAACCCTGTGTATGCCGTTACATCCTTGGAGCTTACAAAGGACTTTTCTCTCAAGCAGCCAGACAGGGTTCTGGGGATGCGAAGGTAAAATGAGTATAAGTGGTAGGTAGGTTTACCAACACTCATTGTCCTTGGGTCACTTGTTTAAATATAGCCGAAACTTTTTATTTTTGGTTTCGGAGAGAGTAGGGAAGAATGGTGCATTGCTTAAAAAAAAGGGTCAGGTCCAGTTTGAGATGCGCTGAGGCACGATAACAGCCCATTCAAAATTATTAGGCTGCATTAACCCCTTCGTGACTGACGACGTACAGTGTACGTCGCCAGCATCGGGGCTGACATGAGGCAACACACTGCAAAGGTGTGTAGCCGGCTGAAAAGTGCACTTACCCTTTAAAAGGACAACTTTAGTGAAGTTGTCATTTAATATATCCCCCAAATCCCTGTGTGCACCCCACCTAGGATAATATTTATCTTTCTACCTGTTCCAGTGAACTTTTTGCCGCCTCGGTCAAGGCCAGCTCCTTTTCATACCACACATGCGTGCCACAGCCCCATTCATTCCTTAAGGAAAGCTGTACTCCACGGGACAGATGGAGATTGCATATTCCAGCTTGCTCTTCAGAATGAATGGTCCAATGGTGCACGCTCACAGTATGAAGAGGAGCCGTCTGAAACTACTTCAGAGGAAAGATCATTGGAACGAGGAGGCAAGTCTTATCCCAGGTGGATCGCAGTCAGGGGGGTGGATGGATTTAGTAAAGGACACATTTTAAGAGGAACTAAACCCTGTTATATTTAACTCTGCTCCAGCAATGCAGGCTCCCTCACCAGCACCAACATCTTCCCATAGTCTTCTTATGGGTTCGGCATCTTCAGCCATGTTGATTAGCTGGCATGGGATGCCGTAACTTCCTCACATGCATGACAGAATTAATTCAGACTGGCACCCAGCAGATTGTGGTGGGATTGTACACTCATAAGATAGTGAACAGGCAGGCAAGAAGCCTTTATTGTAGAAGAAACATAGAGGTTCATATATAAATGTTCCGCCAGCCCTATAGCTGGGTGGATGCCGTTCACATGGCACTAGCGCCCCTAGATGGTGCTGATGAGTATGGGAATTTCCTGTGTGCCAGGCAGAACTTTGAGCCTTAGGCTGGGCACACACCTTACAACCATCGCAAGACTTTTGTCTTGCGATGGTTGTAAGGTACTTAAAAAAAAACACATATGATCTGCCCATCTTGGACAGGCAGATCGTACTTGCGATGATCGCAAGCCGCGCCCCCGAGGGGCGGGCTTCCGATCACCGCAATGCCGAACGGGCAGTGTGCGATTGCGCACACCGGCCCGTCCGGCTTTTATCGTACGAACATGCTACAGACCCGCCGAACATTGTACGATGCTCGGCGGGTTTTCGAACATGTTTGCAAGTTAAAAGTCCTGCGACCTTACAGTAGTAGAGGTCGCACGGCTTCCACACACCTTACGATAATCGTACGATCGCGGGATTTCCCGCGATTATCGTACAATTATCGTAAGGTGTGTGGGGACCTTTATAAAAGAATAAATATTGGACCTATTCCAGGATGTCTGAATCATTCCAACAGTTTCATTTAGCACACTTTAACAAGCTACACAATACCTGAGAGGGCTTTTCCTCTAAACAGCAGTCTCTGCTGTGACACCGGTACCTGTAACTTGTCTTCTACCAATCTTTTCACTGTGAGAATGGTGTCATTTTCAGAGACCTGTAAAAACAATAGAGAAACCATTAGATATAATCACAATATAAATCTAGAATACTCTATGCAGGTAGAGCATACTACCAGCCTTTTCAGTTCCTACCATTGCACAGACCTGGCAAAGTAAAGCCGGGTATACATGTTTCTATGCAACCTGACGAGCATTGATCGAGGAATCTCTTGCTGTTCCTTTGTATGCTGACAGCAGCCGGCGGCCGCTGTCAGATTACCCAAACAGAACTGGCAGTTCATTGGCTGTTAGCTCTGCTGACTATTCTCCAACATGCTCCTTTGATCAGCTTATCGAGGGATGCCAGACAGAAAGGTGCCAACAGCGGCACCCACGCATTGAATTTCATCCAGTACATCAAGAACCGGCCAAAATTTGAAGTGTGTATACCCGGCTTATCAGTACTGCTTGTTTCCATGCATGATACAATTCAAAAAGCAATAGGGTCAGTAAAGGAGAACACAGAAAAGAAACGCTGCTCCTCCGCAGAAAGGAATGAGCCGGGTGCTTGTCGCTCCAATATGAGCCCATACAAACAGAAGAAAATCTGACTGCACACCGAATTCCACTGGGATAGTTTATTGAAGGCTGTACTACATCACTGGTGTCCCGCCCAGGGTCTCCCCCTCTGATGCATTTCACCCAATCACGGACTTAGCCGTAAACATTAAAAAGGAGAACTATGGGGTCACTGTTTTTCCCCATAGTTCTCCTTAGGGTAACGGGAGGACACAAACTAGCGTCCTCCCGTTACCCTAAGCTCAGTATATCCCGAGCTACAGCTCGCTGTATACTGAGACGCCGGAGCGGATCCCGACGTAGATGACGGGATCCGCCCAGCTGCGTGACTGACAGCTGGCTCTGCCTATCTAGAGGCAGAGCCAGCTGTACCCGCCCCCTCCCCCGTCCGTTCCGCCAGTCAGCGCTGGCAGATCGGAGCGGGGAGAGGGGAATCCAGCCCTCCCCCTGTCACGGCAGAGAGCCGTGACAGGATCGAGAGGTGAGGGAACCCGGTATGTGTTCTCTCACCTCCCGATCTACTGAGCCGACCTGGGACAGTCTCATTGTCACAGGTCGGCTAGAACTATGAGGTGAGTGAAAAGCACTCACCTCATAGTTCTCCTTTAAGATGCATAAAGGTCTGGAACACGTTTACATTCCTAAAACTCTTCTTCCATTCCTCTGGCTCTTTTCAGTCCCGTCAATGTAAATTACACAGAACTGCTGCCGCAGACACACAATTTTCGACTTTGTTTTTACGCAGCTGTGCGCAGGGGAGCATGGCACACGCGATGCCGTGCGCAGGGGAGCATGGCACACGCGATGCCGTGCGCAGGGGAGCATGGCACACGCGATGCCGTGCGCAGGGGACCATGGCACACGCGATGCCGTGCGCAGGGGACCATGGCACACGCGATGCCGTGCGCAGTGGACCATGGCACACGCGATGCCGTGCGCAGGGGACCATGGCACACACGATGCCGTGCGCAGGGGACCATGGCACACGCGATGCCGTGCGCAGGGGACCATAGTATACAATATGCGGTACAGATCTGAACGCAGCGTTTCTTCCGCCTGTGTGCAAGGGCCCCATAAGAACTCCATGGACATAAATGAGAAACGTGAACAGCGCCAGTGATTAGAACAGTCCACACCTTATTATATTCACCAGGGCCTAAACCACACAGCAAAGCACCTGAGCAACAACCCAATCCAGCAACACCAGACCAAATATTTCTACATGGCGCTGTATATGCGAGATGGAGAGCGGTGACAGGTGCGCTTTGTGCGTTCCTGCTGATGCCTGTTGCACAGCTATATTTATAACTGAAATATAGTGGACATGGGGAGTCTCACCCCCGCCGCTGCAGTATACACAGCACAGGACCCCCTTTACCTGAATATTAGTCTCTTTGCCTTTTAGTGCTTTCACTGTGAGCTGCATCTCCGGGTCCAGCCGGATCACCATAGAGTCAGCGGAGCGGGCTAGAGCGGTTGTCAGCTCAGTACTGAAGTCCTCCAAAGATGGAAGCTCGGTCATGTGGAGCTACGTGCGCTTGTGGAGAAAAATATGGGAGGAGCGAGTGTACAGCTCCAGACGCTTGCTGTAGCTCCAGTCGCATATCAAGTATGTCACGGCCCCCGTTGTAGATGCGTTACCGATAATGACCACCAGAGGGCGCTGCTGGATTTCTATTACAGAATGATTTGTGAAGGAATTAAAGTGCACCTGTGCCCCCCAGCCCCCACATAACATAGGGTAGGGGTAGCCAACCTTGGCCCTCCAGCTGTGGTGGAACTACGAGTCCCATGAGGCAATGCAAGACTCTAACAGTCGAAGGCATTACTCCCAGAGGCATGATGGCATTTGTAGTTTCACCACAGCTTGGGTGCTGAGGTTACCTTCTCCTGATAAGAAGCCCAAATAAGAAGCCAAAAGCCATTGATTTCTATAGGCTTAGTGCACGCTCAGTAAGAATGGAACATGCTACATGTAACACATTGCTGAGCTTTACAACGCATCTAAGGCATGCACACTGGTGTGTGTTCTGCACCTACACAGAAATGCATTGTTAAAAACGCGTTACCGGTTCTTCCTTTTTTCAACTTCTAACTTTAACTTGAAACTTTAACTATTTTGACCATTGTGTCAGATCTTAGCAACCTGGGATGCTGTAGCTGTTCCGCTGCCGCCCTACTACTATTGGCCGCCCCCAATGACATGGTGCCTGAGACTAGGGTTGCCACCTGTCCAGGATTCACCCGGACAGTCCAGGTTTTGAATGCTATGTCCGGCTTTCATGGCAGCAGAAACTCGGACACAAGATGTCAGGCAGACAGGGGCAACCAAAATTAAGATAAAAGCTACTGGACCCCCACTAAAAATAGTCTCAAGTGTGATATTTACATATGATTGGGTGGGGCACTATTTACATGAATAAGCCATGACTCATTCTCTCACAAAAATGTCCGCATGTTGCTGGAATGTTCGGGTTTTGCTTGAAGAAAAGGTGGCAACCCTAACTGAGACAGCCACTCCAGGCTGCCTCATTATAGGGATGGCCCTGGCCTCATCTATGCCTTAGGACTAGGCATGCCACCCTTCCCAGGTTTAGAAGCAAAATACTACATTCTGTAATGATCCTGATAGCACCACACAGTGTCATGCGTTCTCATGGTGCAGGCAGCCCAAAGTATACTGCAACACACATGGGAGGAAAAAGAATAGACATTGGCTCCTGATGTGAGCAAAAATCCAAAAACATAAATGTAACTCAAGAAAACGCATGTCAACACACATCCCAGAACTTTAACAGAGCTGCACTTCAAAGACACACATATGACATTGACACATGTGACACTGACACAACATGACACACATGTGACACTGACACAAGATTACACACATATGACACTGACACAAGATTACACACATATGACACTGACACAAGATGACACACATGTGACACTGACACAAGATTACACCCATATGACACTGACACAAGATCACACACATGTGACACTGACACAAGATTACACCCATATGACACTGACACAAGATCACACACATGTGACACTGACACAAGATTACACCCATATGACACTGACACAAGACGACACACATATGACATTGACACAAGATGACACACATGTGACACTAACACAAGATCACACACATATAACACTGACACAAAATGGTACACATATGACATTGACACAAAATGGTACACATATGACATTGACACAAGATGGCACACATATTACATTGACACAAGATGACACACATGTGACATTGACACAAGATGACACACATATGACATTGACACAAGATGACACACATGTGACACTGACACAAGATCACACACATATAACACTGACACAAAATGGTACACATATGACATTGACACAAAATGGTACACATATGACATTGACACAAGATGGCACACATATTACATTGACACAAGATGACACACATGTGACATTGACACAAGATGACACACATGTGACATTGACACAAGATGGCACACATATGACATTGACACAAGATGGCACACATGTGACATTGACACAAGATGGCACACATATTACATTGACACAAGATGGCACACTTATGACACTGCAGAACATGTTATAGGTTCCTTCTGCTGATCTCTCCTTCTGAGCAAGCCTTTGTTCAGGCAGGGAGGAGGACAGAATGAAAACTCAAGCTGCTTACATATCGGCAAGCAAATCATAATGTAAATGGAAGGAAAATCATGTATGGCACACGGTACTTTTTTCCAGTGTTCTTGGTGCCCAGGATTGGTTAGGGTCTGCAAAGTATATCAGAGTGTGGTCCACATAAAGTGACATGCGTTCCCCCAAAGAAGCCCTTTGGAGGCCCTTGATGCAGGGGGAAGAGCGAATCAAAGCTGCCAGCGGTTCCATGGCTGGTGCAGGAGTATGCATCCTCGGCCCTTCAGCTATGGAGAAATCCCATCATGCCTCTGACTCTGGGAGTTATGCCTTTGGCTGTCAGAGTCTTGCAATGCCTGGAGCTGGAGTGCCAAAGTTGCCTACCCCTGGGCTAGGGCAAACAAATTGGGGGCCACGGGCAGCCCTGAGGGGTCCTAAATGTAAAGGAAACGGTTGCTCTGATCAGTGCCACTAGTGATGAGTAAGTATAGAGCCATTACCCAGTTAATAAAGTCTGGCCCAAACCCCATAGGTTGAAGCACTCACAATAAATAGGGTCATTTATCGATATCCAAGGCCTTATGTGGATTTAATGAAATGACTTCTCTGCCCTCAGTGTGTAGGTGAAGAAATTGTAGATTTGTAGCCTGCAGATGTCTCGTGCAATGCTCTGGGAGGAAACCAGCGTGGTCACTTCCTAACAGAAAACAAATGTACTTCTTCAGTCATATCGCCAGTATCTTCAGCATTCACAAAAGATATTGGGTAATACAAATTACATTGAGTCTGGTCCTTACCCGGTTTTAAAATTAAACTGTTAGCCCTTCCCAGATGGAGGTTTGAAGGTAGTTGAGGTCAAAGATGTACAAGGTGCACAAGAGGTGTTCGGAAAGTTGAGAACCAAACTGGCGAAACCATTCTGCTGGAAAACATCTAATGCCAGCTTCTTTTATTAACCAGGAATGGAGTTATCGCCAGCTCAATCTTCTCTCTAGAAAGTGGGGCTTTCAATTCTGCCCAATTCTGGGGCTGGGGGGGGGGGGGGGGTTTGGGA
>NW_017306815.1:1064891-1072445 GCF_000935625.1 Nanorana parkeri
GGGGGGGTACTTTGGAAGAGTATTTGATAAAAGGTAGATATCCAGGTCCTCAGGACAATATTGTACTCTTGACGTATACACATCGGAATAGATGGCAATGAAGGCATTCAGTATAACCAGTTATATTCTGGCTTGGCAAAGCATGCTAGAAATCTACCATCTTTGTTACCAACCTTGGGCATGGGCAGTTTTTGTTGGGTATGCAGCACATTTTTGGTAAGATTTAAAAGGTGCAACTCCAATGCTCATTTGTTTCTTCATCCAATGGTATTTTTCAGTAATGTATAAGGATTCCGCCTGGAAAACCTCTGACTCCAGGGCTCGGGTCTGGGACTTACAGGTTATTCTAAAAATAATACCAGTAGGGGCCATAAACTTACCGTGAAGAGTAGCTTTAAATACATCCCACTTTAGAGAATATGCTCAACCAGAGGAATTATCTTTCCAATAATGATAGATGGCCTGGTCGCAGTGTAGTGGGACCGTCCAATCAGATGGGGTTTATTCTCCACTATCTAACTGAAGTGGGTTCTTGTGGAGTCAATTCCAGGGTCAGAGGGACATGGTCGGAAATTCCCCATGGGGTTAGACTGATTCTGAAGAAGAGGGAGAATAGGAGGTGTGCCACATGCCAAGACAATGTAGGAGAAACTTCTTTTCTCTTGGATGCCTCCAGAGCTATAGGTCAACAAACTCAAATCTATTAATCCATTCTCGGAAATCAGGATTAGGCTTGTCTCCACCCCCAAGCGGCAAAATCTGTCATCAGGAACAGCACTAAAGTCTCCCATGATAATGATAGTGCCTCTACAGTAACAGAATTCATACCCTCCATGTCAATCTCCTGCACATACTACCCACTGTTATACCCTCCACTTTCCTCGCCTGCTCATACTACCCACTGTTGTACCTTCCACAATCCTGTCTTGCACATACAAGCCACTGTTCTATCTTCTAAAATGCTGTCCTGCGCATACTACCCACTGTTATACCCTCCGCACTCCTCTCCTGCACATACTACCCACTGTTATACCCTCCACACTCCTCTTCTGCGCATACTACCCACTGTTATACCCTCCGCACTCCTCTTCTGCGCACACTACCCACTGTTATACCCTCCGCACTCCTCTTCTGCGCATACTAGCCACTGTTATACCCTCCGCACTCCTCTTCTGTGCATACTACCCACTGTTATACCCTCCACATTCCTCGCCTGCACATACTACCCACTGTTATACCCTCCACTTTCCTCGCCTGCACATACTACCCACTGTTATACCCTCCACTTTCCTCGCCTGCACATACTACCCACTGTTATACCCTCCACTTTCCTCGCCTGCACATACTACCCACTGTTATACCCTCCGCACTCCTCTCCTGCACATACTACCCACTGTTTTACCTTCCGCACTCCTCTTCTGCATATACTGCCCACTTTCATACCATCTACATCCCTCTCCTGTACATAATGCCCTCTGACTCTTATGCACATACTACCCACTGTTATACCCTCCACTTTCCTCGCCTGCACATACTACCCACTGTTATACCCTCCGCACTCCTCTCCTGCACATACTACCCACTGTTTTACCTTCCGCACTCCTCTTCTGCATATACTGCCCACTTTCATACCATCTACATCCCTCTCCTGTACATAATGCCCTCTGACTCTTCTCTTCTGAACACAGAAAACTTTTATTTGCTTTCACATAATAAAAGTATTTTTCTTCTTATTGACACTTATAGAACACTTCTTCAGCATTGTTTGTAAAATCTCGGCCTTGCTATACTTTTTTGTATACAGCTCTTTAAACCTCTGTGTATATATATCGTCCTCTAGAATATAACCTCACACTTGTATTGCAACTGATGTGGGTTTTTTTTTGGTTAGGCTATTTGTTGATCTGGATGCACAGGACATTGTTTACAGAACCATGTTTAATATAGTAATAGCTATGCTTCTTCGCTGTCACAAGACTGCTCTATTATAAAAATGAATCGGCTCTGTCATTCAGTGAGTACATTTGAGTTGTTATGAATTTGTGCATTGGCCTTGTTCGATTTCCTGTGAGCTCTGTCCCCTTGCAGTGTGTTAATAATACCAAGCTGAAGCTTAAACGTCTATGCCATTTACAACGTTATGCATATTAAAGGGAAATGCTACTTCCGTGGGATTTCAGCTCTTTGGAGGATTATTCTGTATAATGGACAAATAGGTTTTTCTTTATGATTGAAACCCATATCCTGCTTCCAGTCTACTCTAACTAGTACTTAGCACACAGTTGGCAACAGTTCTGATTTTAGTGGGGTTGTCATGAATTTTCTATCTTGGACTGGGGGAGGCAAGACCAAACAGGATGTGACTGGTCCAAATGTTGATCATTTGTTGTATGTTTTCTTTTCCGGCATAATGGAGAGACATGCATTAATAATGATCATTAATACATCAATACATTAATTTTTTTTAAATGCAATTTGCGTAAATCTCTGAATTAGGGCTGCAACTACTGATTATTTGTCTGATTAGTTAAATGCTAAATACTAAATGCTTAGTTTAAAAAATAAAATACACAAATACAGTGTTACACACATAAAGTTTACTTCAGAATAAAACTGCATGCACAATTTATTGCAATCGCACTGCACTGGAATGCTCAGCATTGCTGTACCGTGCGTTCCAGTGCGGGCGATCTTTCCGCAGTAGAATTTGTCAGGCTGAAACTGAAAAAGACTTTTTTCCCACCTTTTATAATTATTTTTTAATAATTGTATTGAAAGCACATGGCGCTGGAATAGCTTCAGCCAGGGAATGACAGCTGCCAGTGGCAAGACTCAGACGGCAGCTGGATGTAAATACAGCAGGTAGTGGGCTGGTGCAGTAGCTGGCCTGCTATTGGCTATTTTGGCTATTTCGAATTGCAATTCCCCCCTGAGATAGCGCCGCTCCCTGCCTCTCCCACCTGCGGTACTAGTGACACAAGTACATCTGTATAGACTCTGCAGACACTGCCAGGCAACCACATCCTGCTGTGTGGGTCATTGTAAGGACCAATGTAGCCAATAGCAGGCTCACTATTGCACCCCAACCCCCCGAAAAAACTGGTTGCTGTGTCCTCCTCCCGGCATGAAGGAGAGAGCTAGGGGAGCCATCCAACTAATAAATAATGAGAATATTCTCATTATCGATTAATTGATTAGTTGGTTGCAGCCCTACCCTGAATGTGACCTGATATCAGGATAACAGCACTGAAGCCTGCGCCTTTAAAAGCACGTCAGCAATGATGGCACTTATATTGGTATTCTCCTAGGTTTACATAACAGTAAATGTGTCATGAGAAAAATAAAGGGGTTGAAAGCTTATGTGTATTGTTGTATGTGGTGGCGGTATGTAAGTTCCTGACACTGACAGCTCTCTGATATTAGAGTCTGTATAAATTCTGCAGTTCCTTATGTTATAAGGTGTCCCTTGCAATAAAGCAGCCTATAACATGTAAACCCCATGAGGCTTAAAATGTAAAACCTAAAGTAACACTTACAGAAAGTGTGAAGATTTACATCTCCTGCTGCTTTGCTGAAAACCAAACCATTGATGCAGGAGACTGATGAGTATCAGTCTCCTGCATCTCCCTGGTTCCTCCTGCCTGCCTCCACGCCAATGCTGTATCCTGCAGTGCACATATATCAATTACAAGGCCCGAAGGCTAGAAACGGCCTGCTACAAGATTTTATTAGGCCCTCCAGTCCCAAGCATGGTACCATGGCAAGCAGAGTTATTTTTTTTTCTGTAGCCTGTGCTCAGGCAGAAAAAACTTGCAGTGGCAATTCAGCCAGCCACCCTCTGAGGACCCCAAACCTCCCTCCTCAGCCGCACCTCCCTCTTGGGTCCCAGGTGTCCCCTCACCCGCACATTCCTCCTTGCCTCTGCTTCTGGTCTCAGCGGCTCCGGTAAGTCCCGCTGTGTGTATCCGGGACTGAATGTCTCTGTGAGGGCACTACAAGTGTCAGCAGTCCCTGTCCATTAAATGACAGTCCCCGTGTCTTGTGTGTGAGGGCACTACAAGTGTCAGCACTCCCTGTCTGCACAGGGAGTGCTGACACTTGTAGTGCCCTCACAGACAGGACACCAGGACTGTCATATAATGATTAGTTGACCCAAGCTTTGTACCGTGGCAAGCAGCAGGGTTATTATTTTTTTTTCTTTTTCCTCCTCCTTATGTCAGGCCCCTGATTTTATTTACAATCCTCGGCATGCCCTTAGTAAGTTTGGATTCGACACCTCTGCCGTAGAGGTCAGCTCCCCTGCAGTACTTCTATTCTGCCACAAGATGTCCTCAGTCTTCTGGGTTGAATGACACTCAGTATCAATTAAAGAAGAACACCAGGCAAAACTTGTATTAACCCTTGCAGAGGGACTACCCCCACACTGCAAGGGTTTATTGCTCATTTTTGTCTAAGGTCTAAAATAAAAAAAATTGTTATACTCACCTGAACTGTGAAACCGGCTTGCTCTTAGACCAGACCTTCCATCCTCTCTCCCTGTCCACTATAGTGGTCTAAGGTCGCATAAGTCATCACGTTCTGTACACAGAGTATAGATATGAGGACGCTGAGCAACATTCCAACTCTGCACCATAGGAGGAGACGCTTCAGAGATCGGAGAAGCAGGGAGCCAGGTCAGGAGTAGCCCCACTACCAGGGTTAATAAATGTTTTGCCCAGAGTTCTATTTTAAAGCTGAACTCCTGGATAAGCAAATATTGTCTAAATACAAGAAGTGTGTACACTTCCTTGAAATGTGGTGTGAGTTGTGTATTTCTTACAGATTTGTGCAGTAAACCAGTGTGAAACTTGGAGCTTTCTTAAGACCAGTCACTTCTTCTCCTTGAGCAGAGTGATCTTGTATCCGCCCCTCCTGTAGTTTTCTGTCCAGCCAAATCCCTCCCACTGTTCTGCTCTCTGCGCAGGCTATGTACAGCACAGTGATGATGTCACTGCTACTTTAACAAGGTAAGAACTGAGTCTACAAAGGTATTTGGTGCCTAAAAAGCAGATTTATATAATTTGTGGCTATTGAGAAATATATTCCATTGAAAAATGTTATGCCCAGAGTTCAGCTTTAATTTGGAAAACTTAGGGCATACTATAAAAGCAGGGTGTTAAAGCCCTGCCCCCTTAGGTGATGTCACCATGACACCCTTCATTCATAGTGTATTAAACCAGACAACAGCACTGACATCATCACATTAGTGCCACTCTCTGCAAGCCACATAAAACAAAACATAAAGTGTGTGTGTGTGTGTGTGTGTGGGGAGGAGGGGGTTTGAAGCGATTGGGCTTTAACATGTTAATGTACGTTCAAAAGGCATTTTTAAATCCGCAACTTTCAATTTTTTATATCATACAATATTAGCACAAGTGTTTACCAAACCCAAATTTTCTGTAAAAAATGAATTCAAGTTCATTTTAGTAAACACAAACACAATTTAATTTGTTTGATAAAATATAAATATCACATACCTGAATGGAGACCCAACTGACAAGAGAGCTACCTATGTACCTCTCGTCCCTGGAGGTTGTTGACAAGGGATGTAAGGACGGGGAGAGGCACAATCGCTGGTACTGGTGACTGGCCGGGTTTCGTAGAGGCACTTCAGTGTGCTGGACTTGCTGTCTGCAGGGGCAAGATGACATCAGGATCTCTCGGAACTGGATCAGATAACAGGCGTGGAGCTGGCGAAGCACTGATTGGAAGAGGCAGCTCAGAGTATTGGTGGGACAAAGCATCAAGTGGCAAGCCAGGAGTGAAGTCAGGTTCAAAGCCGGAATCATACACGGGAAGCAGAATCTTGAAAAGCCGAATACCTGATCAGGAGTAAAGTCAGCAATCATAAGCTAGGATCATACACAGGAGAGCAGAGAGTTCAGGTACCAAATTGTAAGGAGGAGTCAATGGTCACAAGCCGGGTTCCAACACAAGAGAGCAGGAACAGAATGCAGGGCACACAGGGACAAGCTGATGAGCACTCAGCAATTTGATCATGGCCTCTGTCCATTTAAATAGACAAAGCATGGCGGCCTAAAGTACGTACGCTATTGCGCACATAGGTTCCCAATACGCATGCGTTTGCCCAGAACTTTTAGCATAGGATTGGGCGCACATGCATGCGCACGTCTTTGCGCAGGGACCAGTTTGCGGGTAAGTCTCTTACAGTACAAGTTGGGTTTGCGTCAAGTAAATAGATACCAAACAAGTCAAGTGTCAAAATTGTGTGTGCTCGTAAAACGGCAAAAAAACTTTGCTGCCCCAAATTGTCCATAGGCGACACTTTAAAAGCCTGAACATGTCATGAGTTGAATGATGACGAATTATGGCCCTAGAATTATTGCTCTCACTTCGGCATGCATGGAGATACCCCATTGCGCAATCATTGTTTTTATAAGTGAGCGCACCCAACGCATGTTTGTATGTGCGTGTACGCAGGGGTGGTGGGGTTTTAAAAAAATGTTGGAGGGAGGATTATTTATTTTATTCAGCTTTAACTTAACAATATTGTAATTACATAGGTGGCTGATAGCTTTGTTAATTTAGCACCTGAGCCCAAATTTTCCAAAATGGATACAATAACAAAGCAATTCACAAGCCCTGATGAAGTGGGGAGCTGTGGACGCCCAAAAGGTGTTATCTGTTTTTACGCTGTTCACCTTTTATTAATAAAACCCCCCTTGGATTTTTGTAAGGGAGCAGCCTTACCTGAATGCAGTGGCGGACCTAAGGAACAAAGGGCCCTGGTGCAAGATTTTTTTTTGGGCCCCCCCCAAAAAAAAAAAACAACACACAAACACAGCGCTCTCTTCCCGCAGCGCTCGGCCGTTTTTCACTTTATATACTTCCCGCTGGGACACAGAGCAGCGCCCAGCGGGGTGGAATGAAAGGAGGGATCTGTATCGGCAGAAAAATTGCATTATTGCTGTCACTGCGACGTTCGAGGCGATATATGTAACATGTGCAGCACAATTGTCATTTTTCGCACGTAGGTGCTCCGACGCGTGTGTATCTGGGGGGCGGGGGACATAAACATTTTTTTGCCCATTTTTAAAAAAATAATTATGTTACTTACTTTAACCAGTTGCCGTCCGCCCGTTGTAAAAAAACGGACAGACGGACGGCACTGCAGCATTGGCGGGTTGCCATCTCCAGACGGCATTTTTTTTCTGCTCGCGCGCGCCCCCTAGCGGGCCCGCACGGGCAGAAAAGACCCGACCAATGCAAACACCCGTTACCAGGTGTTTCACATATAGACCATCTGCGGCTCTATAGCCTGCCGATCGTCTATATGTGCTCGTTTTTTTGCTCCCCCCTCCTGACCCCTCACCTTCAATCCCGGGATCCGCTGCTCCATCTGTGGCCCGGGACCGGCTCCGAGGGCGTCAGGAGGAAGAGGAAGGGAGTTCAGCTCCTTGCTGACCTCCCTCCGGCCTGTGAATGCAGAAGTGATGTGTATTACATCACTTCCGCATTCACCTGTCAGTCATCTGGCTGCTATAGCCAGAGAGA
>NW_017306815.1:1073467-1099661 GCF_000935625.1 Nanorana parkeri
CACCGCAGCTCCCGGTCAGCCCGCCCGCATCAGACCAGGCTCTCTAATCAGCCACCGCTCGCTCCTGAAGTGGGTCCTCTGGAGGCCCCTGTGGGCGGCCCTCTACAGTGCCTGTTTAGGTGGCCGCGTCTGCCTAATCTGCGGGGGGCCTCCAGAGGTCCCCCTTCAGGAGCGAGCGGCGGCCGATTATGAACCGACACTCCCGGAGCAGAGAATGGCAACTGTGCAGCGACTGGCAACTGTGCTGGGCCCCCCCATGCTGAGGCCCCCGGTGCACCCGCACTGGCCGCACGTTTTTTTAAGTACCTTAAAAAAACAAAAGTCTTCTAATACCCAAAATTGGCCATAGGCGACACTTTAAAAGCTTTTACCGCTCATCAGTTTAGTGTTATCAGTGATTGATGGCCCTAAAATGATTGCTCTCACTGCGACGTTCGCGGCGATATGTAACGTGTTGGCTGGGCACACACCTTACAACCATCGCAAGACAAAAGTCTTGCGATGGTTGTAAGTAAAGTACTGAAAAAAAACGTAGGATCTGCCTATCTTGCATAGGCAGATCGTACTTGCGCTGATCGCAAGCCACGCCCCCTGAGGGGTGGGCTTCCGCACACCGGCCCGTCCGGCTTGTATCTTACAAACATGCTACACACCCGCTGAACATCGTACGATGCTCGCCGGGTTTTGAAACATGTTCGTAAGTTTACAGTAGTAGAGGTCGCACGGCTTCCACACACCTTTTCCCGCGATTATCGTACGATTATCGTAAGGTGTGTGGGGACCTTAACAGCTAAATCCAGAAATAGCCCCACTCCAAAGGTCTTCACCAAAAGTAAAAGTCTTTATTTATGGTAGCCCACTGCAAGGGTCATTTTTTTTGATTCCTGGCATTCTTCTTTAAATATTAATAGGCTAAGTTCATACTTACCTAAAAAGAAATGAAAAAATCATCTTGTGTGTTTTTTTATAGTAGACATAATACAAAAAATACATCAAACAACACACTATAGATTACATTTAATAAAATAATACTCTTCAGTTGGGCTGAGCCCCTCTCAGGTTCAGTGACCCTGTTATTTTACCAATAATGTTAGTAAATATCCTGCTCATTAGTGATTGCATAAGCTCGATCCTTCCAATCCTACTCGCTTTCTGGAAATATGTTGAGAATTAGGACACAGAGCTGTCAGATTTCCATACTGTCTTTCTGTTTCCTAGAAACCGAACTCACTAACGATATGAAAGTAAAAGAATGATATTTAGGAGGCTGTGGTACGTGCTGTACTAAAGGACAGAAAGCATATGTTCATATAAAGATCAGTCCTCTGTAGCATGGAAATACATCCTTTCTATCAGGCTTGCTTTAATAATTGTTATCACGCTGCAATCAGTGGAACTAGGGACAAAATCTACAATATGATGGTGCATGTCACCAGGATTAACACAGCAATTTGTTTTTCACCATAGTTCGATGTTGCTCCTGCCAGTAGATCCGATATTTTTCCACCTTCTTTAATAGGGTCAGACATACCAGTTGTGAGGGCCCTATGTGACATAAGGACCCATTTATGCTAAATGTGGGTGGGTGCTGGGACCCCTCTGTCCGCTGCCACACAGACCTGAACACTGCTCACTTCTAGTGAAGGTGAGAAGAGGAATTCTTCACACTTTAAATGTGCTTCTGGCCTGTCATATCCAGGTGGTGTTGGGGAGCGTACACCGTCTTTACCTACAGCCTGATCTTCACAGAGACATTCAGAATACCTTTCCTACTATTTAGACTGGAAATAAAGGGGGTGCTTGGCTTTACACTAGGAGATAAAGGGGGTGCTTTGCTTTACCAGAGGAAATAAAAGGTGTGCTTGGCTTTACCCCAGGAGATAAAGGGGTGCTTAGCTCTACCCCAGGATATAAAGGAGGTGCTTGGCTTTACCCCAGGAAATAAAGGGGGTGCTTGGCTTTACCCCAGGAGATAAAGGGGGTGCTTGGCTCTACTCCAGGATATAAGGGAGGTGCTTGGCTTTACTCCAGAGATAAATTGGGTGCTTGGCTTTACCCCAGGAGATAAAGGGGGTGCTTGGCTTTACCCTAGGAGATAAAAGAAGGGCTTGGCTTTATCCTGGGAAATAAAGTGGGTGCCTAGACTTATCCCAGGAGATAAAGGGAGTGCTTGGCTTTGTGCAAAGACATAAAGGAGGAGCTTGCCTTTACCCCAAGAGATAAAGGGGGTGCATGACTTTACCGCAGTTCAGGGTATTGCAAAGCTTACTGTTGATGTCTGTCTGTCTATCCATCCACAGTGTTGGTGCTTGAGCAGTATTTAAATAGGGTGGCCCAAAAATTGTTCTTGCAAAGAGGCCCCTTGCTGATTCTGTCCACTACCAAAAAGGGTGACAACAATGTTCATTTTGCAGTGAGATCACACAGCAGTGTTGTCCCCCCAGTGGACTGGACAAATTAAACTCCAACTCTAGCTAACACCTTTAAAGCAGTTACAACAACAGTTTTTCTCTCTTTGTGAAAAAAGTTTTAAACCATAAATAAAAGCTGACTGTGGTAAGCACCCAGGGTAGTCTCATATAATACATACTGTCAGGATTTAACCCCTTGCATTGTATATTTATTTATTTTTCTACACTTTTATTTTAGGACTTTTTTTTTTAAATCAAGGTGGTGGTGGGCAGAGTGGCGGGTCTGATCAGTTTAGACCTGATCCAGATCCCCCATGCAGCTTTGCAGCAGCAGATCACTTCTAAAAGCAATCAGCCAGCAACAGATCATTATAGCAGTAATACAGGTGAAACTCGAATAATTAGAATATCGTGCAAAGCAGACAGAGAAGCAGGAGACTGATGAGCTAATTTTTCTGTCCGCTGATCTTTCCTCCTGTCAGCATGTTCCTTGGAAGCACACGAATAGTGCAACACACATTGGCTCCTTTTCTCTTTTCCAGTCTGAGCTCTGCTGTATGAAGACTTCAACAGGCTGATACCATGTAAAATTCAGAAAAAATTAATGAATGTAATACCACAGAAAACATTTTTATACAGCAATAAACACATAGCATCTGCTTTTTATTACATAGAGGGTGACAACAATGAGAACTAAAAAGTGACAACATTTCTTGTTAACCCTTGGTGCCATAGACCCTGTAGTTTAGATGTACAAGGCAACTGGAGTAAATGAGTTTACTTTCATAGTGCTTAATTTACATAAATATTATCCCAGAAATGAAGAAAATGAATCTGTTTTGTAGCATTGACTGCTATGCTTGGTGACGCACTCAACGCCCTCCGCTGTCCAAATTACATATCCATTGACGGCTTTGTGTAATGTATCCATCTAGATTGTGTTTGTTACTATGTATCTAATCATGCACTCACTTCTCAGTAGAGGTTTACCAGGATATCACCATGACAACGCACTCTTCATCTACATTTCCAAACTCTATACACACAGCAGTATCACTATCCAGGTACTGTAGGTGTGTGATTTGGGTTAATTGTTTAACATTGACGTCAGCTGGACCAGAAAAATGATTCATTCCAAAATAATTACAGTATTCAAAGTGATCTCTCTCTCTCTCTCTCTCTCTCTCTCTCTCTCTCTCTCTCTCTCTCTCTCAACAAAAGCACAGCAGCACACAACACAGCAGCACACAAGAAATCAAGACAAGTTTGCAGCTGAATATCCCAAATATGGGGTGGAGCCGCGGATGGGGGCGCACATACCAGGACCTCATACAAGCGATCTGCCGGCTCTATAGCCGGCGGATCGCTTGTATATTAACAGGCATCGCTGCCGGTTTTCAAATATCGGGCATGTCCCGCTCACGTGCGCCACGAGGGGGCGTGGCTGAGCGGACGTCTAAAGACCCGCTCAGATCTAGAGAGCTCCTGGCCGGCCGTTTTTTTACAACTCTAGGTACAGCCGCCCTGCTGTTATCTTTACTGTGCAGACCTGCCCTTCAATGCTAGTGATGAGCCGAACACCCCCGTGTTCGGTTCGAATTTGAACTTTAGAACATGAAAAAAGTTTGAATTTTAACTCAAACTCAATGCAAGTCTATGGGATCCGAACTTAAAAAAGCAAATGTTCCCATTTTGAAGGCTTATATGCAGGTTAATGGCCATAAAAAGGGTATGGGGATCCGGGTACTGCCCTGGGGGACATGTAGCAATGCAAATGCAATGCAAAAACACATTTAAAAAATACCGTTTTTAAAGGAGCAGTGATTTTAACATTGGTTAAAGTCAAACAATAAAAATGAAAAAGTCCTTTAAATATCGTGCCTGGGAGTCACGTTAAACTGCCTGTAAAGTGGCACATCTGTACGATGTATAGAACCTGCTGCAGGAAAACTGACATTTATTTTAAAAATGACATTTATAAAGAAGAAAAAAACAAAAACGTGCGGTTCTCCCTCCCAAACAATACCAGACCCTTTAGGTCTGGTAGGAATGTTAGGAGGGACCTCATTAAAAAAAAAAAGCAATAAAAAAAGTGTGGGGTTCCCCCAAAAGTCATACCAGATCCTGAAGGTCTGGTAGGAATTTTAGGAGGGACCCCATGTACAGAAAAAACTAAAAAAAAAGCGCGCGGGGTTCCCCCTCAAAGTCATGCCAGGCCCTTAAGGTCTGGTAGGAATTTTTGTAAATATACAGTAGTGTGTATACACTGAGTGGCCAGATTATTATGACCACCCCATCAGTACTTCGTTGGGCCACAAGATGACTTTGTTGGGCCGCCTCGTGACTCCACGAGATGTTGAAAGGTGATGCGAGGAATGTGACACTGCACTGTTGCCCTTCTGTTGTCTTGTACCAGTCTTGGCACTCTCCGTTCTGCCCTAAAATATATATATATCTCATACATATCATTTTTTGCCAGCAGGTGGCAAAATTCTATCAGACCTATTGAAAAAGCAGTGCAAAGAGCAATGATGTTATATAAAGTGCCGTGTAACCCAATAAGCTTTCAGTTTACTGTAGTCAAATCAGTGAAAAATAACTTCTGCTTGCTGTGGGATATTGCACTTTGTATTTGTATTGCACTTACCCAATGGTATACAAACAGGTAAAAATAAACTGACAGGTGTTTTAATCCTTGCTACTCTATCCAAAACTATAAATGATAAATGTTTAAGCTACACATACAACAGACAGAAAAAAACAATCTTTCTTCTGTAAACTACTAATCTCATAAACCCTTATGTAATGAAGATGAACAAAGAAAGACATGTTTAAGAGAGAACTAAAGTCAAACCTTTCTTTGGCACTACCACTATATGCAGACAGCGCAGAGCTGTGCTGCAGCCGAGAAGGATCCCAACAGTATTTTCAGGATTTGCCCTGCTGCCTGATTGACAGCTGACTCTGCCTCTCCAGAGCCAGCTGTGCCCACCCCCTCCCCTGTCTGTCTCTCCAGTGAGTGCTGGAGGAATAGAGAGGGGGAATCCCTACGGGATTCAGTGACTGATAGTCACTGCTCTCTGCAGGGAGAAGACCGTGAACTGGTGGATCAGCGGTTTGTGATCGCTCAGCTTGTGATATATAGAGCTGGAATGTAACACCTGCGGTGTAACATGTCAGCTCTAAGCACTGGGAAGAGTATATTTTACTCTCCCAATACTTCTCCTTTAAGATCCAACCAGTTGCAAGCCATGGCTGCCTTCATATATGAATATATATATATATGAATATAAAGGGAAACATTTTTGTTGTAAACTAGCCACCGCTCCAAACTTGCTCCCGTGATGGACTACAATCTTATGTTTAGTTTTCTAATTTGTATCAAGATTGTAGTCCATAACGGGAGCAAGCTTGGAGCGGTGACTACTTTACAACACACATTGGGAACATGGGGAACAAAAGTAGCCACCCTCCAGAAGGAAGGACATGTCAGCACCGAGTGCCGAGTGGTACACAAATAAGATACATTTTTGTTAATAGTTTGGGTACTGAATTTTAAGATTTAACTGCTGAGTTTAGTGTCACTTTAAACTGGGCAAAAATATTCTGTTTGAATACAGGTGGGATAACTATAAAAATACATTTCTGGTGTTACAATTGCTGTGATAAATGGAGGTATGGGCTAATGTGATTGTGTAAATACCTGTAATAATAAATGGGCTTGATGTTCGAGACAACCAAGAGTTCGACTGGACCATCGTTAGTTCGTGTGTTTGGCACAGTGCCTTGTGAAGCCCTCATTGACTAATGCCGTGCACCTGTCCACAGGTCAGGTGCAAGACGTTGCCCAATCACGGCACAGTGCACTGAAGAGCCATGATTGGGCAAAGTCATGATTACTTTACCCAATCATGGCTCACCTGTCAGGTGCCGTACAAATGTAAACAGTTAGGCAGAGCTAGCTAGCTGAGCTAGCTAGCCCAGTTGTTTATATTTTGCCGGTATCTGTCAGAATGCTATTCTGCGGCGGGAGTTCGTCGTGAGCAGGCGGGTCAGCAAGTGTCAGGACATTTTTTTTTCTTGTTTTATTTTTTATTTCGTCAAGTCATCATCGTGATTGACCCTGGATTACGCCGGTGGATGCCTTTCTTGGTGGGTTTTTTTTGTAAAAAAAAGATTTGTCAAAAACATGTCTTTTTACCCCCAAATAAATGATTTTTTCAAACGTCTGGTGTTTTTATTTGCAATTTCCTTTAACCCTTTAGTGAATGGTTAGGGGTACAAGTACCCCTTACTCATTCACAAGGGGGGGGCGCATCTGGGTGTGGGTGTATCGTGATGTGAATAAGCCCCCCTGCCCGCACCCTCACAACCAACGGCCCAGGGGAAAAGGCCCCACGTCCCCATCAGCACGGGAACAAGGTGCTTTTCCAGGGGCGACCCTGGAGAAACACCCTCCCAGTGCCGAGGGCATGTGGCCTGGTATAGAAGGGAGGGGTGGGGGGGGCGCTCGCTCATACCCCCCTTTCCTGCCCTGCCAGGCCTGTGCTCGGATCAAGGGTCTGGTTGGGAATATTAGGGGTGACCCCACGTCTTTTTTTCACCATTTTTGGGGGTGGGGGTCCTCAAAAAAATTCCTACCAGACCTGGTATGACTTTGAGGGGGAACCCCACACACTTTTAAAAGAAAATGTTTTTAACTTGGGGTCCCTCCTAAAATTCCTACCAGACCTAAAGGGTCTCGTATGAATTTTGGGGGAATCCCACGCTTTTTTTTTTTAAATGGGGTCCCTCCTAACTTTACTACTAGACCTAAAGGGTCTGTTATTGTTTGGGAGGGGGAACCGCACACTTAATTTTTTTTAAATGTAATTTTTTTCTTTAGCAATGTCAGTTTTGCTGCAGCAGGTTCTATACATTGTACAGATCCGCAACTTTACAGACAGTTTAAGGGGACCTCCCAGACATGATATTTAAAGGAATTTTTCATTTTTTATTGTTTCACTTTAAGCAATGTTAAAATCACTGCTCCTTTAAAAATGTATTTTTTTAAAGTGTTTTTTTCATTGATTCCTGTCCCCCAGGGCAGTACCAGAATCCCCATACCTTTTTTTATGGTCAGTAACTTGCATATAAGTCTTCAAAATGGGGACATTTGATTTTCAGAGCTCTGGTCCCATAGACTTGCATTGAGTTCGAAGTTCGAGTTCAGACTTTTTTCCTGATCGAAAATTCGAACTCGAACCAAACTCGGGTGTGTTCAGCCCATAACTAATGGAGGGCAGGATACTGTATAGGGGAAAGCATGCTGTACTTACAGGTAATGTTTTGTATGAGATTGTTGTAATAAAAATTTTAAAATAATAATAACATAAAGGGAAAATATTAAGTATGCTGTAACATTAGGTTGGCCCAATGGGTACCACATCCCAGTAAATTAATGTAATTTTAGACCATAGGGACAGACCCAGACTACAACAATATATCTTGTTATCAAGTGCAAACATATATTCACATATTCACAATAGATAAAATACATAAACCTCAACATTCTCAGATGCACATCTTGTTTTTCTCCATCATCTATGTTAAAAACAGCCCCCGAAAATAGTGATCCTCTACGGTTACCCAATGGTTTCATGTTTCCTATTTGTACCATGTTACAGAACATCATATAGCTTCCTTTTGTTTTGTAGTTTTGACCACTTGGGTAGTCGGTTAGACTATCTCTACGTCTTTCACAGATGTATTCTATGCCTCTTCAGGAGTTTGCTGGGGCATATAAAAATGGAGTCTTGTGACTTTCAAATCAGACTGCGACTGTTAACACTGTAAAGCACCTCTTCATCTGGTCCACGACAATGCACTAATGGATATTTTGCTGGATATCTGTTTGGATATTGCTTGACCAGATTCCATTAGTACAGAAATTCTCAAATGTGGATGTTGATATATTTGGACCTTACTTCTTCATCATAGGGTACACCGGTATTCAATCCATAAGTTGCCTTCCAGTATGTATCTCCATGATGACCTTAGCACCATTTGTACCTTTCAAAATATACTCTGCATGGGAGATTCCCTAATTGGCCAAGGTCTATGTATGTGCATTTGGGGATGCAAAGCCCACCTCCTCCCCACACCAAATGGTAGTGAAAGGAGAAAAAGTGTAAAAAGAAAAATAGCAATTGGCTTGAAGAACCCATCCTGCTTGATTATCTCTCTCCCAAGTTGTCTCAACAAGGGGATGTCAGCCAAGGCTGTGGAGTGGCCTACAAACATCTACCTGTTTAATGAATGGTAAGGTGAGGAAAGCAGAGTAGGCAGATTATTGCAAACACCACTGGGCTCTGAGAGCAATAAAGGTCAGACAAGGTCTTCAAAGCATTCTGATATTTCCCTCAAAGAGCTGTCAGCTCCGATACTTACCGAGATCCGAGGGCCACGCCTCCTCTGTTTTCTGACGTCCAGTGATGCGAGTCTGTCTCTCACATCTAATTTTTATGGCCAGCTATATGTAGGTATTGTTTCATGTTTTCATTTTAGCTCTACTGTTACTCCTTTGATTCTGTTCCCCCATCCACCCCTTCACCTGTCTGTCATCTTGACTCATTCCTGCACATACTTAGCTGTAATTATAGCCTGGAAAGGTCATGGCCAATTCCTGGTGTGCTCCTTGCATGTCACATGTCTGCAGCAGCCCATCTCTGCACAGCCTTTAACCCCAGCCTTCATACACAAGAGAATTTCCTCCACAGGCTCCCATGCACCAGAGGGGTGGGGGGGCTTTACATTATGAGTCACTTTGAGTCAGTGCTTGTCACGGTTGTGCAGAGTGCTGCAGCAGTGTGTAGGCTAAGCAATGTTCTGCTTGCAGAGACACCGTATTTGCATTGCTAATACATTTCCAAGGGTGCATTGTTGCTAGACAAATGCTGGACGCAAAGGTGCTATCACTGGGCCGCGTGGAGAGGATGAGATGGTGGCTATGATTCATAACCCCAATCATAACAAAAATCCTTATTTCAGCCTTTAGGGTTAAACGAGTGAAGAACAGCATCTAAAAATTTATTTTAAGAATTTGCACGTGGCGGGGGGGTTATTTTGATGACAAAGTACAGAGGTGCACATGTGCTACAATACATAGCAAGTAATCAGTAAATGAATTATACAATGAAAGCAACTGCCTAATTAGTTACTAAGGGGTTTCTGAACATTTTCCCTTCGTTAATAGATAACTCCTATTGAGTGGGATAATGCCTGCAAATTCGCTCACAATGCCGTCTTTTAGGTTCTGTTGCCACCAAGTCATAAATAACACAAAGGCAGGTTTCTTTTAATCTCATTTATAAAGTGCTAACGCTTTGTGAAGGAGAGCCCGCACAGTGGGCTTTTTAAAGGGCCTGTCCACACAAAAGTGATATTTGAGTTATAAGCCGAGCCTGGTGAGGTGAGGCAACCTTTGACATCTAATATCCATCAGATACTCCAACAGTGAGATCTCCCTGTCATCATTGCTGACTCTTTGCTTCAGTTCACTCATCTTTTGGAATGCTCTGTAATATAAAACAAATAGAAAAACACAGAAGGATAGTTACCTTTTAGATTCATTTTTCATGTGACTTTTCCAGTGTTACATTCTTGCTTATTGCTTTATAGAGATTTGTAAATTAGCTACTAAGAGGGAAGCTAGACTAGCTACTGCAACAGTTCTGCCCAATTGCTGAAAGCCTAGCTGCAGGCATTTAAAAAAAAAATTAATAGAGCCCCAGCAGGTTTTAAAAACGAAAAAGCAGCTCAGGCTACCATACTTGCCAGCAATCTGAAGCTGTCACGTGCAGTACTTCTTTTTCGCCCCTAGATGTCCTCAGTCTTCCAAGCATCACTGACTTAGGAGATACTGTGAGTGCAGTGCACCGTGGCCTGAGGGGGCATCTCCACAACCACAACACACTTTATTCACAGTATAATATTGTAGTAGTTGGCGCTTACGTGCTGGCTTCATTATCCAAAAAATGATATAACATATCTGCCTGCACGGCACGTACATTATTTTTCATGAGTCAGTTGACACATTGGGGCTGATTTATAAATGTTCTGTCCAGCATGGCACTAGAGCCCCTAGATGGTGCTGTGGAACACAGAAAATTCCTTTGCCCCTCAGCGCCATCTAATGCCGTGTGAACAGCATCCACCGAGCATATTGTGTAATACTGAAAAGCAGGAAGTCTGTGCATGTTATAAGCATAAATGGCTGACCCATATATAGATAAAAACTGTACATGGAAATGAGGTTACATGCATCGGGAAGAATATTTACATCAAGCTGACTTCTTATGTAGAGCTGCAGCTAACGATTATTTTCAAAATCGATTAGCTAGCCGAATATTAAGTTCGATTAATCGGTTAATCGGATAAAAAATGAAATAAAATACATTTTTAAAAATGGCTCCAGTGATGGGACTACTATATTGAGATTGTAGTCCATCACAGGAGCAAGCTTGGAGCGGTGGAAGTAAAAAAGAAAAAAAAAGTGTGGTGTGCAATATAGTGAAAGTGTAAAATTATACAGCAATGAAAGCAGAATGGCATCGGCTATAGAGGACTACAAATCCCAGCAATAGTACATTATACAGCCCAATGCAGAATACCACCAGCTATAGAGGAATACAACAAATCCCAGCAATAGTACATTATAGCTGGCAGTATTCTGCATTGCGCTGTATAATGTACTATTGCTTGGTTTTGTAGTCCTCTATAGCTAGTGGTATTCGGCATTGCACCACTGTATAATGTATTATTGCTGGTATTGTACTCCTCTATAGCTGGTGGTATTCCGCATTGCGCTGTATAATGTATTATTGCTGGGATTTGTAGTCCTCTATAGAGCGCAATGCAGAATACCACCAGCTATATAGGAATACAACAAATCCCAGCAATACATTATACATACAGTGTATAATGTATTGCTAGGATTTGTAGTCCTCTATAGCTGATGGCATAATATACAGCACAATGTACCATCAGCTATAGAGGAATACAAATCCCAGCAATACATTATAGAGCACCATGTGGGGGGAGTGCAGGCTTACCTGAGCAGTCTATACAAAACACAAAAATTCCCCAGCCTCAACGTGCAACCAAAACCTCTGATTTTAACGCATACTGTTGACAGGGCTACTTGTTTGGTTGCAGGCTGGCTGGCAGGTTGAGGCTGGGGAATTTTTGTGTTTTGTATTGTTGTAAGCCTTCCCAATGTGCGCCCTGCTATAAAGGCCGGTTATAGATTCATGCATGTACCATTTTTTCTAGTTTACCTGAGCAGTCTTCCAGCAACTTGCTTCTGAGATCAGGCCTGTCTATGGGCGGCTGTCATCCCCCCACATCTGCTCCTCCTTACATCTTCTCCCCGTCTCCCTGTGCCGATCGTGGATGTGGGCAGGCGGTGAGCGTGAGACGGGGAGGAGGTGTGGAGCGTGGATGCGGGCAGGCGGGTCTGGCAGCAGCGTGAGGTGGGGAGGAGGTGCGGCGTGCAGCGTGTGTGGAGCCGTGAACAGGGCCAACTACTCGGAAGACGATTAATCGATTATTGAAAACGTTGACAACTTTTTCAATAATCGATTATAATCGATTTAGTCGATTAGTTGTTGCAGCCTTATTCTTATGCACGTATATCTCAAACAATAATAAAAATGCCCTACTGTCACTTTGGGAAGTTTTCACTTACCTTTCATTTGCTCCCCTGCTGTCATAATCTCCTGTCAGTCCACCAAAGATTTCTGCATACATTTTCAAGTGACAGTTCTCAGGCTTGGTGATTGGCAGCTGTACCACATCAACTGATACTGGAGGGTTCACAGTAGCCATTGAAGTTGATGTGATTTCTGCTGAAGTTGATGGTGTGCTGTATAGTGCATGATTCATAAGGCACCTACTTTCTATATATGATGCTTTCTGTTTACAGGCTCTATGTCCCTCCAGATTCATAAGGCAGTGCCGACTTTTGTCCAGCTTCCATGTCCTTAAAGCCAAACTCCAGTCTTGAAACCCCGCACCCCCATTTGCCCCTACTCCCTATAGGAGCATCACTTGGCCTATAAAAGAGGTCCCCTCCTATTTTATGGTGGGTGGATATTGAATCCTGCCTAGAGCATAATGGCATAGTGCAGCCTTCTGCAGCACCCTCCTGTGAGTCCCGGGCAGGGGATGGGCCCTTAAGGCCATGGGCTCACAGGAAGCAGGTTGAATGATGTTGAGCGTCATTCAATCCAGGAGATGGGCAGCCTTGCATCACTGGATTGCTGAGTCTGCAGGGGACAGTTCCGGATATTGGGTGAGTATAGCAGGCGGAACGGCTTTTTTAAAACCTTCTGGGGACCGATTTTAAAAAAGAACTTTGGGGAAATATTTTCCTAACCCTCGCAGTGGGGCTACCCGTGCACTGCAAGGGTTAAGTGCTAATTTTGTCTAGGGAGGAAAATAAAGTTATACTCACTCGATCCTCAGAGCCAACTTGTTGTTAAACCGGTCCTTCCAGCCTCTCTCCCCCTCCGCTACAGTGGTCTAAGGTCCCATGAGTCATCACGCGCTGGATATGTCTATACTGTCAACCTTTACTATTTATACGTTTTTGGAACTGTGGAAAGAAAGCGCTGGACCGACCCGTGTGCCTAATCCCTTGGTGTTTCTCATCCAACAGTAGTTAAAGTGCAACTGAAACTTTTTTTTTTTTTTAAAGTTTTGGATAGAGTGGAAAGGGAATCGATCACCTGTCAGGTTTTTATTGCTGTCTGTGTTTCATCTGCTCTGTTTGTCGCGAAAGCCGTAGAAAATTCCAAATAATGAGTTGTCATCAGAACAGAAATAGAAGGAAAAATCTTCCATTGGGGACACTAGTTCTGGTGACCCTTCTGATCATGAGGGATTTCCCTCACTTTGGAGAGATTTCCTCTCACTTCCTGTTGGGGCTATCGGACAGGAAGCTAAGGGAAATCTCCTAAAAGGAATATAGATCGTAAAAAATAAAAAAAAACTGACAGGGCTTGTAACTCACCCTTACTCTATCCAAAGCTAAAAAAAGTGTTTGCTTCAGTTCCACTTTGTGTTGAGAATATGGGTGATCTGTGTAACGGCTAGGCAGCTTCCGCAATTCACAGGATCTTCACAGTATCCAGTTAATACAGTCCAGATACAACATTATTCAATTAGGATCAGGGGACATCCAAGTAGATTATCCTATGTGTTTCGGGGGACCAAAACAAACCCCCTTTATCAGGGCTTAATGAGAGAAATCACATATGTGGACTACAATCAATGCAGCTTGAAATGTGTATTGTTTGTATTTGGTGTCAAACCAATACAACTTTCAAGCTGCAGGGATTGTATCTAAGGGCTTGTTCACACCAAATGCAGACCAGATCTGCATGAGTTTCTGCACACGCAGTGCAGTGTGTTATGCCGCGATTTTGATGCGTTCCGGGCCGTTTTTGTAAAAAAAAAACAACAACATAAAAGACAATTATTAATTTACATTTTTTCCGTTTTAAATGGGCTTTCAGTGCGTTCCAGGGCGTTTGCATGCATTTTTGATGCGTTTGCATGCATTCCAGAGCAGGTAAAATAGGGCTTGCTGCAGTTTTTTTTACATGCTCTGGAAATGAACGCTGCGGTGTGAACTACATCCCAAAATACCATTGGAATACATTGGACGCAGTTTTGATGTGGCGCTTCAATTCCTGCATCTCCTGGGGTTGATTTGTTCTTTTTTGACAGCTAACAAAATTTTTTTTTACAGTGTTTACCAAGGGCTGGGAACACATAAAAATACACTATACTTTCCTTTCGATGGGTTGTCCTATACTTCTATGGGAACAAAGAGCATGAAAATCAGACATGTCTCCTTTTCCAAAATGCAACACAGCACATAGTGTGGAACTGTGAATGCTCTCATTGGTTTAAATGCGTTCCTATGACAAAACTATTGTTTTGTTTTAGTGTTTCGAATTCTATTCTTGGTGAATAAACTTTTCTTTTTTAAAAAAAATTTAGAAACTCTTTAAGTGGTTTTTATAAAAAAACAACTTGACCACAAAAGAAATTATTTGCTGCATTAAGTATATAAGCACAGCCACAGTTTTTAGATGCTGAGTGAAAACAGCGTATGGCACATGTACTGGTAACAGCAATCTTGAAAATCTTTTATCACAACACAGTAATCACTCGTCTGTCTGATCCTCTTATCTCTGCTCTAGATATACGTCTCTATTTAAAACAAGATTTCAGAGTTTTGGAGACTGCTGAGGGTTTCAGAATGCTTCAGCTGTGGGGTTGCCACCTTTTCTTCAAGCAAAACCGAACACTCTAGCATCGCGCAGACATTTTTTGGGGGGAGAATGAGCCGTGGCTTATTCATATGCAAATAACGCCACCCATTCATATGTAAATATCACAGTCATGACTATTTTCAGTGGGGGGCCAGTAGCCCCTATCTTCATTTTTGTTGCCCCTGTCTGCCTGACATCTTATGTCCGGGTTTCTGCTGCCATGAAACCCGGACTCAGCATTCAAAACCCGGACTTTCCAGGTGAATCCTGGACAGGTGGCAACCCTATTCAGCTGCCATCTCTGCTGTCAAAGTAGGAAGACCAAAAATCAGAACTCATTTGACATGAAGATGGGTGGTGGGTGCATGATCTGTTAGCAGGTTTTCCTGATAAGGTTTCCTTAGGTCTCTTTCACACGGGCGGCAGGATTTACAACCTCCCTGAAAAGCGATCTATGTTGGATCGCTTTTCAGGGGCAGTTGAGTGGCAGTTTGCAGGCATTCAGGAGGCAATACTGCCACCTCTTGAATCCATGTTTTTTTTTTTTTTAATCTTGTAATAAAACCCTATAACCATACGCCAAGCGGCTGGCCCGTGGCGTTGTGCAGCCCCATTGACTTTAAAGAAGTCATTGGGGCTGCAGGTAAAAATTGCATTAACCCTTGCAGTGCAGTTAACCCCCACACTGCAAGGGTTAAGTGCTCGCTTTTCCTAGGATCAAAAATAATACATTTATATTCAACCAATCCTCCACTGGGCCCCTCCTGCCTGTCCCCTCCGATGCAGCGATGGTATGCCCCTCAGCGTCCTCACAGGCTATACAATGTGTATAGAACGTGATGACTAAGGGACCTTAGACCACTGCAGAGAAGGGTGAGATAGGCACCGGTCCAAGAGCAAGCTTGGAGAATAAGGAGTTGCAAGGATTATGAAAATGTATGCCTGGAGTTCTGCTTTAATGTGCTGGTGCCAAACATACAAAACACAAAAATTCCCCAGCCTCAGCCTGCCAGCCAGCCTGCAACCAAACAAGTAGCCCTGTCAACAGTATGCGTTAAAATCAGAGGTTTTAGTTGCACAAACTTTTGGCCAAAAATATGTAGAAGCCATACTGCCGCGCCAAGGCACCTCTGCAAAGTGTGGTCCTAACTCTATGTATCCGAGTCTCCAAGTGTGAGCATATTAATGAAGTTGATAAATTACATGCAGGTGTACCTTGAGGTAGCCAACTTCTCCTGATAAGGTGCAGGGACGCACTGGAGGCCCAGCAACCAAAAATGCACGCTGGGACTCCAGTGCGTCCCCCTAACCCAAAATAGTCAAACTAGAAAAAATGGTACATGCATGAATCTATAACCAGCCTTTATAGCAGAGCGCACATTGGGAAGGCTTACAACAATACAAAACACAAAAATTCCCCAGCCTCAGCCTGCCAGCCAGCCTGCAACCAAACAAACGCATACTGTTGACAGGGCTACTTGTTTGGTTGCAGGCTGGCTGGCAGGCTGAGGCTGGGGAATTTTTGTGTTTTGTATTGTTGTAAGCCTTCCCAATGTGCGCCCTGCTATAAAGGCCGGTTATAGATTCATGCATGTACCATTTTTTCTAGTTTGACTGGTGCCAAACATGGCGCACCAAGTTAAAATTGTCACACAACATAAGTAATCATGGCTGCAGCAGTGCGGGCGGGCCTTTGCGGCCACCATGTTGGTGTGCAGTTAGGAGCCTGTAAAAAGACGCCTCAACCCAGTGGCGTAACTAGTGACCCCAGGGCCCCAATGCAAGAATCCATGAAGGGTACCCCCCCCCCCCCCCCCCCCACACCGCAACTGACATTAGCGGTTACCGGGATAATAAATATCCTGGTAATCAGCGGTCACCAGGGGCCCCTTCCTCCTGTCCTGGGCCCCCTCCAAGTGGCAGAACTCCAGGGCCCGGTCGTGGCCGCGACCTCTGCGACCCTGGTAGTTCCGCCACTGCCTTAACCACCTGTTTTTACCACCCCTTTGCCGCCTGTGTGAACCTAATCTTACTGCTTCTATAATCTGTTTATGATCCTGGGTGAAAGGACACACCTAATGTATAGGTTGGTATTAAAAATGGAATTATGGAAAAAAATAAAACTATGAGAGGCCTGTGTTGATGGATTGTGGGCTTGTGTGGATGGCATCAATATGACATTATTTTGAGACACTTCTGAGCGTATTCAGAATTAAATGACAGGTGCATTTTACCTGCAGTCAGCCTCCCACTGACTTGCATTTGACCTGCTTCATATGAGTTTTGCATATCAATTAGGGATGTCCGATACCGCTTTTTTAAGGCTTCATCTGCGTTTCACCACGGCTGCATTTGCGTTTCACCAGGGCTGAGTTTGCATCTCACTAGTCTGCATGCAGATGTCACCAGGGCTGCATTTGCGTCTCACCAGGGCTGTGTTTGCGTCTCACCAGGCTGAGTACAGATGTCACCAGGGCTGCGTTTGCGTCTCCCCAGGGCTGCGCACAGATCTCACTAGGGGTGCATTTGCGTCTCACCAGGGCTTTGTTTGCATCTCACCAGGGCTGCGTTTGCTTTTCACCAAGCTGCTTACAGATCTCACCAGGGCTGCGTTTGCATCTAACCAGGCTGCGTACAGATGTCACCAAGGCTGCGTTTGCGTCTCACCAGGCTGCATACAGATGTCACTAGGGCTGAGTTTGCATCTCACCAGGCCGCGTACAGATGTCACCAGTAGGGCTGCAACAACTAATCGACATAATCGATTATAATCGATTATTGAACAGATCTCACCAGGGCTGTGTCTCACCAGGCTCCGCAGAGATCTCACCAAGGCTGCATTTTCTTCTCACCAGGCTGCGCAGAGATCTCACCAAGGCTGCATTTGTGTCTCACGGGCTGCACAGAGATCTCACCAAGGCTGCATTTGCATCTCACCAGGCTGCGTTTGCATCTCACCGGGGCAGTGTACAGATGTCTCCAGATTGCATGTGGGGCAGTGGCGTCACTAAGGGGGGTGCGGCCCGCACCCGGGTGACACCATTGGAGGGATGACACCAAAATGACTTACGGTCATTTTGGTGTCACCCCCCTCTGAAAAGTCGTGCGCTCGGTCATGGACTGAACGCCCGACAGTATCAGGAGAGAGGAGGGGACCCGGCGGCATACCTTATCCCGCCGGGTGACTGTCCCCTCCTCTCTCTGCCGGCGTCCATCACCAAGATGGCCGCCGGCAGGTATCAGAACGATCAGCCCTGGGCTGAACAATCGGGCACTGATCTCCTGCCGTCTCCGAGGCTGTTTGTTCAGTGTGGGGCTGCTCTTGGCTGTGCCGGGAAGGAGATATGTGACCGGGCAGGCACTGCCAAGGACAGCTACCGCCAGGTCCCCAGCAGGCTGCTGAGTTCCCCACAAGCGCGGGACCTCAGCAGCCGATTCGCTGTAAAAATTTAAAGGGCCGTTATCGTCCTTTAGTATCGGGGCATTCTCACGAGTACAATTACTCCTGAAAATGCCCATTATCGGTCCCGATACCGGTACCAGTATCAGTATTGGGACATCCCTAATATCAATAGACTTTTATGGCACTGCAAACCCTGTGGGAAGTGAATAAAAGCCCATGGGGAAAGTGGGACAAACAAAAATTGTTAATGGTAGTAACAGGCTGTATCACTTATGCCATTCTTGCATTTGCCCATAGTCCTGCTACCGGTGTCCAATGCTTGTCTAGTAATACCCCCAGAGGGTCAGTAATTGCAACCAAAGTATCCTGCATTCAAATGTGCTGACAAGCAACATGGTGATAGGGCAAGAAGAAGAGAGATGTCCTTATCAGTCTGCTTTTGCTCCTTCACCATCCAGTCACAGGCTGGGATGTGTAGTTGACCAACAGACTGTATCGCTTAACTGCAGCAGAGGAAAGTAAGGTCACCAGGCTGGTTGTGTTGTATGGTAGAGCTGTTAAATATCAGGACTAGTTTGAGAAAAAAAATACAAATTCTTTGGCGGGCATGACAGTTACTATATGTGTATTTCTTTGTAGTTAGCTGCTTGCCTGGAGTTAAGTGTATCGAAAACCCAAAAACAAACATGTAATATGTTGCAGCTTACCAATCCTTAGATGTGATGGCTGCATCAGATTTCTTTTTTACGATTTTCCCCCCTCTATTTTCACCTGGTGATCTGGCTAGTAACACACTGCTTGTCTTAGGATGGAGCAGTAACAGTCACCCTTGCACGGCAGCATTGTCACCCTGTGGGGAGGGTGGTGTTAGATGTATGAGCAGATTTCGATGGATTTGCCTAATTAAAACTGAACTCTAGCTAACACTATTTAAGCATTTACAGAATTTTTTTTTCTTCCCTTTGGGATAAAGGTTTTACATAAATGTATAAAAGCAGAGAATTGTAAGCACCCCTGTTAAATGGTTTGTCTAAACCCTGTATCTACCAATCTTGCTGGACAGCTTGGCCTGTAAAAGGAAGATGAACAAGAACATACTTACTGACAGAACACCAGCTAAAAATAAAGGGGAAAAAACTAAGAAAAATTACGAATTCAGCCACCACATCTAAGAACTTGGAAGCTGCTTTATTTTACATTTTTGCTTTTGGGTTTAGATACACTTTAAGTGCAGATTTACTGAACCTGAAATCTCAAGGGTATATAAAGCCAGGCTTCCAGCATTTCCACAAATTATGTGTTTCAGATGGACCAAGCTTTTGATTCATGTAATTTGAGTTGTTACATAAATCTATCAGTACAGAATTTTTAGCATATGTATTACATTACATCCTGGGAATAATTTTTATACAGGAAGAGGCACTGTACGCATGTTTCTGAAATGAAGTGGGCCTGTAAGATATTTGTTTGGCAAGGTGACGGAGAAGTCTCATGGCAAGGGTAGCATGGCCCGAGCTAGCATGGAATAGGTACCATGTAAGGGTTAGTATAGAAGGGGTTGCATGGAAGGAGTATCATGGTAGTGGTAGCATGAAAGGGATCGCACAGAAGGGAAAGCATAGTAGAGGTAGAAGGGGTAGCATGGAAGAAGTACCATGGAAGGGGTACCCTGGAGGGGGTAGCATGGAAGGGGTACCATGGAAGGGGTACCATGGAAGAGATAGCATGAAAAGGGTACCGTGGAAGGGATAGCATTGAAGGAGTACGATGGAAGGGGTAGCAAGTAACAGGTGCCATGGAAGGGGTAGCATGGAAGGGGTACTATAGAAGGGGTACCATGGAAGGGGTAGCGTGGAATGGGTACCATGGAAGTGGTATCAAGAATGGGGTAGCATGGCAGGGATAGCATGGAATTGGTACCATGGAAGAGATAGCATTGAAGGAATACCACAGAAGGGGTAGCAAGGAACAGGTACCATGAAGGGGTACCACAGAAGGGGTAGAATGGAATGGGTACCATGGAAGATATAGCATGGAAGGGATAGCATTGAAGGAGTACCATGGACGGGATAGCATTGAAGGGGTAGCATTAATGGGGTGGCATGGCAAGGATAGTATTAAGAGGGGTAACGTGAAAGCAGTAGCAGTCAGGCAGAATTAGTATTTAGAGACATCGGAGAGCTGTGTAGCGATGTTTTCTGCAAGCGTCTGTCAGCGTGTGGGTGGGTGTATTTTTTTCTCCTCCCTCACACCGCTCATCCCCCCCCCCCTTTTTTTTCCCTGTAAGCATGTGGGAGTTGGCACATTGTAGTGTGAGATCTTAGCCTTCTCCTGGAGATTAGTGTAGCCTAATGAGTAAGAATATCAGGTAGCAACAACAACACCTCAACGGGGGTAGTCGGAGCTGAGCAGCCTAGAGATGCTGCCTGCAATGACAATGGGGTGATCTGTTGCAAAGCAGACAAATGATTCACATTTAGACAAAATGGAACTGGTGCTTTATCTGTGAAGATTAAAGAGACACTCCAATCTAAAAATAACAACTTGCATTTAATCAGTTATTATAGCTATTTCCTAAATGGAAAACAAAATACTTTATTTTTTTTTCTGTACAGGCAGCCCTTGGCGCCATCAGAATTTTCTGTGCTACATGTTTAAAAATGACGCACTATTTTCTGGGCCCGTGTTGTGCAATACCATACATTTGTAGACTTGTTTGCCCCTCAACACAGGCCCTTCAAGAGGAATTGAACTGTGGAAGCTGTACCCAAAAAAGGCAGATAGGAGGTAAAGGATTAGTCACCAGTATTGCCTGTGGTCCTCCTGAAGCTGATCTTTCCCCATTGTTGACTTACCATGCCTTGTTCTGCACTGTGTCTCCATGTGGAGGTGGCCATCTTGGACCGGACAAAATGTGACATGCAGTATTTTTTCTGTCGTAAGCTGCGCACGTGAGAACTGTAGCCCATAAAACACATAGGGATACATTGGGATGCATTTTGAGTGCAGCAGCGTACGGATCCGGTCAGCACACAAAACGGACGTTGAGTGAACAGGCCCTTAAGCACAGCTGGAGGGCCAGAGTTGCCCACTCCTGTTCTATAGGATGAGCAGCTGATTGTCCACAGTGATGCACTATACACAGGCACCCTTGTGCTCCAGCTTGTCTTGAGGCACGAGCCCCTTGTGCTCCGACATGGCAATGTTAGCTATAGAGTTAGAAATACTAGCCAGGGCAGTAGATTTTACCATTGAGATCAGACGAGAAAGGGTGATCATTGAGTGCCTATAGTCATGTGATCATCTGCCAGTTTGATAGTTATTGGCTGGATGGGATGACAGGTTTCTTATATCTAGAGCAGCCATGGTCAACTAAGTAAATATAGGCGGCCGCAAGTATGGCCATGACGGCTAGTTTCATTTTCATACATTAGCTTTGCACAGTAAAATGCATGTTTTACCACATGGGAGCCACAATGCATGAGAATTCACCTTAACATGCAGAAAATAGGTCAGTTTGCAACTTAATGCATGGTAAAATGCATGTCTTACCACGCGGGAACCGCAACGCATGTTAACCTGTGCACTGCTGTACGTGTACTGTGGCGAGCTTCAGTTAAATGGCCTCCAGTAGTAGACAACACACCCAAACTGCAGTGCACTACAACGCACACATGTTAATGAAATGCATAATTAAAATGGACTCTTAAGATAAAATCGAGTTTGTGCAGGCAGAAACTAGCTTGGCAGCATCATTTTCACGTTTGAGATCATGACAATTCTGAAAAATTGCTCTATGTAGTGAAAGCAAATGTAACCCCGAACATTTTACATATTAGCTGTGACGTTGGGAATAATGGGAATGTTTTTTATTATAGGGAACTGGATCTGGTCAATGTAGATCTAATCCAGGCCCACCATGCGGCTCTGCTGCAAGAGATCATGTGTAATAGGGATCTACTGCTGCATGGTGAGTACAGTAGGCTGCAGGCTTTAATGCTGGAGCTGGCGGCTGTCACTGACATCCGCATACATCACTTAGCCCAGGGGTTGAATCAACTGCCTAGGCTTCTGTGTCTGATAGAGACATTTCTTGTTAGTAGTCCCTGCTAACTATTAACTAGTAGTCCCAACTAACATGAAGTGACACCACCCGATTGTATCAGGCGCAGAAGCCAGGTAGTTGATTCAGCTCCTGGGCTAAGTGCTGGGTGTGGCTGTCACTGGGGGCTCTGCTGTAATTGTGGGCTCCTGATGTGAAGAGGGGCTCCTGATGTGAAGAGGGCTCTTGATGTAAAGGGGGGCTAGTGATGTTAAGAGGATTCTTGATGTGAAGGGGGCTCCTGATGTGTAGAGGATTCTTGATGTGAAGGGGGGCTCCTGATGTGAAGAGGGCTCTTGATGTGAAGGGGGGCTCGTGATGTTAAGAGGATTCTTGATGTGAAGGGGGGCTCCTGATGTGAAGAGGATTCTTGATGTGAAGGGGGGCTCATGATGTGAAGAGGATTCTTGATGTGAAGAGGGGCTCCTGATGTGGAGGATTCCTGATGTGAAGGGGGGCTCCTGATGTGAAGAGGATTCTTGATTTGAAGGGGTGCTCATGATGTGAAGAAGATTCTTGATGTGAAGGGGGCTCATGATGTGAAGAGGGACTCCTGATGTGAAGAGGGACTCCTGATGTGAAGAGGGACTCCTGATGTAAAGAGGGCTCTTGATGTGAAGGGGGGGTCCTGATGTGAAGAGGGTTCTTGATGTGAAGGGGGCTCATGATGTGAAGAGGGCTCCTGATGTGAAGGGGGCTCCTGATGTGAAGAGGGCTCCTGATGTGAAGAGGGCTCCTGATGTGAAGGGGGACTCCTGATGTGAAAAGGGCTCCTGATGTAAAGAGGGGCTCCTGATGTAAAGAGGGGCTCCTGATGTAAAGGCGGGCTCCTGATGTTAAGGGGGGCTCCTGATGTGAACAGGACTCGATGTGAAGTGGGGCTTCTGATGTAATGAGGACTCTTGCTGTGAAGGGGGGATTTTGATGTAAGGAGGACTCTTGATGTGAAGGGGGATTCTGATATGAAGAGGACTTTTGATGTGAAGGGGGGTTTCTGATGTAATAGGGGGGCTTCTGATGTGAAGGAAGGATCCTAGTGTAAGAGGGAGGCTCCTAATGTAAAGGGGGCCTCCTGATGTTATTGGGGGGCTCTGATGTGAAACCGGGCTTCTGATTTGAAGGGGGGACTCTGATATGAAGGAGGAACCCCATTTTTGTTTTGCTTTTGTGTGTGGTCCCTGTTTAAAATCTATACCAGACCCATATTTGGGATATGGGTCTGTTATGTGTTTTGGGGGGGTCACACATCCTTTTATTAAAATGTAGACTGGGGTGCCCTAATATTTTGCATAATTTTAAAGGGTGCTATGGCTGAAAAAAGGTTGAGAAACACCGGTCTAGAGCACAGCTAGCTACATGCAGCTTGCGGGCCACTTGCAGGGCACTAAGGATCTAGAGACACCTTTAGCTGAGCCTGCAACACATCAAACAGCAAATAAAAGACTGATAAATGCCTTTTATTTTCAAATGCTATTGGAGCAAACACCATAGACCAGGGATTGCAAGACTGGCAGTTACAGGCATAACTCTCTGAGGGAGAGGCATGTTGGGATTTGTAGTTAATGCGCAGCTGGGGGGCCGGAGTTGCCTACCCCTGCCATAGATAGATTTGTGACCCCACATTGATTCTGCCTAAGAAAACATTGTACATCAAATATAATTTTGGATTGTTTCTTGCCCTTTGAGGCCCGGTGCAGACCGGAGCGAACTGTCCCGGGATGGAACGGTCCTGCACAATTGCATTGGTCCAAGCCATCCACAGAGCTCAAGCCTCTAACACAGAGTAGAGGCTGTGACAGCTCTGACCTCACTAGTTAGGTTACACAAGCAGTGGGGAAGCCTGCTGCTGTGTAACCTAACTACCTGTCAAAAGCCAGATGCAGCGCTGTCTGTAATTAACAGGCAGCGCTCCGTCCATGACAGGTTACACAGCGGGAGGCTTTCCCTGCTGTGTTACCTGTAACAGGTTCCCATTGATTTCAATGGGGTGACATCCGCGCGGCAATCACAGAAAAAAGGTACATGTACCTTTTTTATGTGATACACGATGCTCGGCTGTTTTAGCCGCAATCGTGTTCGGATGCAAGGGCGGAATTGCGGCGGGAAACCACGCGATCCGCCCGGCACAACTGGGGTGCCATTAGAAAATAGTCACCCGAACCTCTGAGTCGGCCAACTGTCACAGCGCTCCCTCCTCCTCTGCTGCAGCAATTATATGTCCCTCGGCGTCCTCACGTCCCATGCAATGTGTATAGAACGTGATGGCTCAGGGATCTTAGACCACTGCAGCAGAGGGGGAGAGAGGCTCCAGGGACAGGCCTAAGAGCCAGCCAGCTCCCATGTTGGGGAGAGTATAATTTTTTGGTTATAACATTGTACAATTTTCGTTTTAAATGTTTCATTTCTGGCACGAACCCTCGTTCTATTGTACCTAGACTTCCCCATCAAGCATAGTCAAATGTCAATTTCGGAAATCGTTCATTAGCCATACTAACCAACCAATTTTAGAAGAACGAAATAATTTTTGCGCATGTGCTGTGTTCTTGCTGAGAAAACCCCGCTGATTCATCGGTTTTCGTTCGGTCAGAGAAACATTTTCCAGCCTGACTGATCCAAAGACTTTGATCACCATATCAAATTCAAAAATCGGTGATGTACCATCAACTGTTCGATTTGCGTACCCAGATAGCAAGCAATGGAGCTGCAAGTTTGAAAATGACTTGCTAAACTGTTGCAGACTTGCCAAGCTTCACAATTTTGTTGCACAATTACAGCAAGTCTGCATTGCAAGTCTCCAGACCAGCGAGCTTGCAGAGCTCTTGCTAAGACCTGCAGGACTCTTGCTGTAGACTTGCCAAGCAAATTTGCTACAAATTCAAAAAGTGTCAGCTAGAACTTATAGTGCGAGTGTTCTGCAAGTCTACAACTTGCCAGGAATATGTGCAGCAAGTTAACAAAATTACAATTTCACCCTGCTACAAGTTTGTAGCAAGTTATCCTTGCTATCTGGGTATGAGCACTTAACCCTTGTAGTGTGTGTGTGGGGGGGTTAGCATCTCTGTATGGATTCATCATTTTGCCCATGTTCTGCTTTAACCCTTGCAGTGCAGGGATAGCATCATTGCAAGGGTAGTTTTTTTTTACCTGGAGGTAGGATTGTGAATTTCAAACAATTGCTTTAGGTTATTCCAAGCATTACACATGCAGCTGTCAGAATACTTATTTCCTAGCGTCTTTCTAATTATCTTGACATTTTTCCTTTCGAGCAGCATGTAAAACCCAGAGCCTGTAAGGATAAAATGTGCACATATATAATGTTTCGTGGTCCTCCTCTGCTGCCATGCCCAGGCATTGCCTGTCGTCCATACGGATGTATTTCCTCACACCTGTCAGCCTGAGCACACAGCGACCACAAGGCTGCACTAGCCACGTGTTTCCAAAACAGGTTGCTCCAGCTCTGCTATTTATTTTCCTTTTTTTGGGCACTCCTATAGCCGGGCATCATGGGACTTGTAGTCCGCCGTCTCCCCGTCAGCCCCCACAGGTGTCACTTTTGACAGGTCGGAGGTGGGCGGCACGCGCTAGCGTCGCCTACACTCTTCCGGATTGGTCGGCCTCCTCACTTTGCTCCCCGCCCACTGCACTTCCATTGGACGAGCCTGGACGGTGACGCGAACCTCCGCTCATCCGCCCCCCTCCCCCGGCTCCTCCCGCCTGTCAATGCGCAGTGACTCTGCAGCAGTCGCCGCGGTAGCTTCGTGCGCTCCGCCCCCGGCACCATGCCCGGCCGCCCAACCTGAGCGAAAAAGCTCCGCAGCCCCGAGCTCCGTCATCTTACCCGGCGGCTATGGAAGGGGGAGCCGGCTCGGGCCCCAACCCCGGCGGGCAGGAGTCCCCGAACCGAGCTGTGGAGTACCTGCTGGAGCTCAACAACATCATCGAGAGTCAGCAGAAG
>NW_017306815.1:1099837-1108530 GCF_000935625.1 Nanorana parkeri
CCCCCATCCGCAGCAGCAGCAGCAACATCCCCATCGCGGAGAGAACCAGCCCGGCGCCTACCAGACCTACTCCACTCCACCACCCCACCACCGAGCCCGGGACACCCCCAGATCCAACCGGGCCACCTCCCGCAGCTCCAGCCCCGGGGCCGGACACAGCACCACCAACAGCCCGGCCACCACCCTGCAGAGGAAGTGAGTATGGAGGTGACAGGTGATGGGTACAGGTGGGGGAAGGTGATGGGTGGTGGGGGGCACCAAGTGGAGACGGCTGGGGTCAGGTGGTTGAACACGTAGGAGAGATGGGTGAAGGAGCACCTAGGAGAGACAGGCAGGGGCACTGCAATGATCTTATCAGGAGCTGCATGCTTGTAAAGGGGGCTGTTCGGATGGGCATCAGAGGGCATATTATTACATGTTGGTTTGTGTGTCATCAGATGTGATCAGGGTGTCAGGATAAAGTGACAAGCGGGGGTGCCTGGGTGTTATGTATTAGGATTGTAGGTGGCATCACTTTACATTTCTGCACTGATGGTATGTGGCATCAGTGTGTAGCCATCTACACCTTGCTGTACATTGCAGAATGTTGAAAGGCAGGAATGGTATGGGGTGCCCAGGGCAGAGGAACCGTTTGAGGCAGTGCAGTGATCTCACCACAAGCTGCATGGCTTACCAGTGGGCTGCTCTGATGGGGTGCATTTGCATCAGGAGGAATGGGGCATTTTATTCCTTGTTGGTGTGTGTCTGTGACATCAGTGAATTGATGTGATCAGGGTGTTACATTGGGGATAAAGTGACAAGTGGGGGTTGCTGGATGTTATATATTGGGGCTGTACATGTGTACATAAAGGCAATGAGGTGCCCAGGTAACCCAAATCTGCACAAGGCAGATATGCTGCTGTGAATTTGCAGAACCTTTATGTGGCATCAGAAGCACTGGGGCAGTTTTATTTGGTGGTAGATGGTAGAAATGGGTAGGTAAAGACACAGCTTCATATGAGTCATAAAATGCGTGGCACTTTGGGGGGCTCTGTTGGTTTTGCTGGTGCCAAGAGGTAAAGGTGCGCTAGAATGTTTAGTAGCGCAGGCATGTACATGAGAGATAGGCAGTGCCCGGGTCTTGCTTGTAGCATGGTTGAGTGCTGTGAAGAGGGTTAGGGATGGCATTGTTATCATTACAGCGTCACATTAAGAATAAAGGGAAAAGCAGGGTGCTGGGCGTCATAATTTTTTAACTGTATGTGGATTCTGGAGGAACTTTGATTTTCTGTATTGATGTGATGGTATGTTGTCAGGTTTCAGGAGGTGTAGGCATTGCACAGAGTAGAGCTGCAATAATGCTATGGGGGTACCCAGGGATGAGAGACTGGCAGGGGCACTGTAGGTTGTATGTGTGCATCAGATCCAGAATGGCCAAAGGACTTTATGAAATTAGGAATTCGGTTGCTGTGGGCAACAAGGATATTTATTTCCTTTTTAGTATCCTTTTTATACTCGAGACATAGTGAGAAGTAGAATGCAGGGTATTGGGGGTCTCTTCTATCAGATGGACACCCTAGGGCAGGCATAGGAAATCCCGGCACTTCAGCTGTTCTGAAACTACAAATTTCATCTGCCTCTAGGACTCCGTGGATGTCAGTCTTGCAGTGCCTCATGGACCTGTAGTTCCACAGTGTGTATCATGCCAAGGTTGCCTACCCCTGCCCTAGGACCAGCAAATGCAGCATACTTTCTGGTGCTTTTTAAGTTGCATCTGAGCTACTTCTTACCTCCTTCTGAGCTGCTTTTACATTCCCATTGATTGGTAGAACAGCAGTTTGATGCCAGCAAATGCCTGTGCACACAAGCCCTTAGGCGCTGATGTGGTGGAATTATGAGGGAGAACCGGGTTGAGCAGCACCGACCAGACTATCGGGAGCCGGGCGGCGGAGGAGGAGGCTGCGGGACGTACGGGCATCACCACCACCCCCAGCACCATCACCACCATCCGCAGCAGCAGCAGCAACATCACCATCGCGGAGAGAACCAGCCCGGCGCCTACCAGACCTACTCCACTCCACCACCCCACCACCGAGCCCGGGACACCCCCAGATCCAACCGGGCCACCTCCCGCAGCTCCAGCCCCGGGGCCGGACACAGCACCACCAACAGCCCGGCCACCACCCTGCAGAGGAAGTGAGTATGGAGGTGACAGGTGATGGGTACAGGTGGGGGAAGGTGATGGGTGGTGGGGGGCACCAAGTGGAGACGGCTGGGGTCAGGTGGTTGAACACGTAGGAGAGATGGGTGAAGGAGCACCTAGGAGAGACAGGCAGGGGCACTGCAATGATCTTATCAGGAGCTGCATGCTTGTAAAGGGGGCTGTTCGGATGGGCATCAGAGGGCATATTATTACATGTTGGTTTGTGTGTCATCAGATGTGATCAGGGTGTCAGGATAAAGTGACAAGCGGGGGTGCCTGGGTGTTATGTATTAGGATTGTAGGTGGCATCACTTTACATTTCTGCACTGATGGTATGTGGCATCAGTGTGTAGCCATCTACACCTTGCTGTACATTGCAGAATGTTGAAAGGCAGGAATGGTATGGGGTGCCCAGGGCAGAGGAACCGTTTGAGGCAGTGCAGTGATCTCACCACAAGCTGCATGGCTTACCAGTGGGCTGCTCTGATGGGGTGCATTTGCATCAGGAGGAATGGGGCATTTTATTCCTTGTTGGTGTGTGTCTGTGACATCAGTGAATTGATGTGATCAGGGTGTTACATTGGGGATAAAGTGACAAGTGGGGGTTGCTGGATGTTATATATTGGGGCTGTACATGTGTACATAAAGGCAATGAGGTGCCCAGGTAACCCAAATCTGCACAAGGCAGATATGCTGCTGTGAATTTGCAGAACCTTTATGTGGCATCAGAAGCACTGGGGCAGTTTTATTTGGTGGTAGATGGTAGAAATGGGTAGGTAAAGACACAGCTTCATATGAGTCATAAAATGCGTGGCACTTTGGGGGGCTCTGTTGGTTTTGCTGGTGCCAAGAGGTAAAGGTGCGCTAGAATGTTTAGTAGCGCAGGCATGTACATGAGAGATAGGCAGTGCCCGGGTCTTGCTTGTAGCATGGTTGAGTGCTGTGAAGAGGGTTAGGGATGGCATTGTTATCATTACAGCGTCACATTAAGAATAAAGGGAAAAGCAGGGTGCTGGGCGTCATAATTTTTTAACTGTATGTGGATTCTGGAGGAACTTTGATTTTCTGTATTGATGTGATGGTATGTTGTCAGGTTTCAGGAGGTGTAGGCATTGCACAGAGTAGAGCTGCAATAATGCTATGGGGGTACCCAGGGATGAGAGACTGGCAGGGGCACTGTAGGTTGTATGTGTGCATCAGATCCAGAATGGCCAAAGGACTTTATGAAATTAGGAATTCGGTTGCTGTGGGCAACAAGGATATTTATTTCCTTTTTAGTATCCTTTTTATACTCGAGACATAGTGAGAAGTAGAATGCAGGGTATTGGGGGTCTCTTCTATCAGATGGACACCCTAGGGCAGGCATAGGAAATCCCGGCACTTCAGCTGTTCTGAAACTACAAATTTCATCTGCCTCTAGGACTCCGTGGATGTCAGTCTTGCAGTGCCTCATGGACCTGTAGTTCCACAGTGTGTATCATGCCAAGGTTGCCTACCCCTGCCCTAGGACCAGCAAATGCAGCATACTTTCTGGTGCTTTTTAAGTTGCATCTGAGCTACTTCTTACCTCCTTCTGAGCTGCTTTTACATTCCCATTGATTGGTAGAACAGCAGTTTGATGCCAGCAAATGCCTGTGCACACAAGCCCTTAGGCGCTGATGTGGTGGAATTGTGCCATCAGTATGCAAACAAGGCGATGGAGGAGCTGCCTAGGTCTTATGTGACACCAAGGATTATAGCACTGGTTCTACCATATGGAGAAATGAGAAGGTGATTGTATTGCAGCAATATAATCAGCACGGGCCCCTAGTCTTAAGGTGCTGTTCTGAAGATACAAACATAGTTTTTGTATCATAACCATGCTGTATCACACAGGCTGGACGTGTATCTTAATGCTCTAGACACCCCCGGAACCAGCTTGATCTCTAGGGTAAAATGTTCGTCCACAGTAAGAACCCATCCTGTACAATTAAAGTGACATTAAACCCTCAGATTTTGTAACCTAAACCAATACTGTAATGTGTGCCTTACTGTAATCCATGGTAGTTTTCCTTCTCTTTGCTGCTCTTCCTTTTTAAATCCTCATGTCTTCTCATGCTTGGGCTGAACTTCCCTTTTCAGCTCTGGGCCTCTTCCTGTAGTGCTGGCTCAGGTTACAAGCCTATACAAACCTATACACAGACACCGTGTATCCATTCCTGAGACAAGGCAGTCTGCTGCAAAACAGAAGTTCTGCTCAGCATGAGCAAAGATATGGATTTAAAAGGAAGAGCAGCAAGAGAAGGGAAACTACCATGGATTACAGTAAAGCACACACAACAGTATTGTTTTATGTTACAAAATCTGAGGGTTTAATGTCACTTTAAGTCCGTTTCTGAGATGTGTTGATCAGGTCATGGGAAGCTTGTAGCCAGAAGATTGTTTCTGATCCCACCATTATTAGGTGATAATTATCTTTTATCTCGGAGCACCCCATCAGGAATATAGAGACAATTGAATTCCTTCATGTTGGTTGGTGGTTGTGCCATCAGAGGAAAGTGACAAGTAAGATGTTTAGTGGTGTGACATGGTGCATGTCTTCTCCACAATATATTTAGAAGAGTTTCTGTATTGGTGGTATTGAGTAGTATGTTGTATTTTAAAGGCACACTCCACTCAGTACTGAAAATTAGGCCTTGAGATGAAGGCAGATAACCCATCTAAATAGCGCGCTCCTGGTGGGTTGTGGTGTGTTGTGGGTATGATATTAGGCCAAGGTGTCTTAATTGTATGGTACTGAACAGAAAAGGAAGGAGCACAACTGACTGGCACGGACTGTGTGGATGGGAAATAATTGGGGAGTAACAGTGAATCGAGATGAATAAATGTGGAAATGAAAAGGCGGTGTTTGTCACTCACGTGTGATGGAGTGAGTGGGCACAATGGTGATGGTCTCCTGAAATTGTTGTTGTGATGATGGAAGGGTGTCCAGTGGGCAGATGTGGATTCTTGGGGGGGATATCACACCTCAGGACCGACGTGGAGTAGAGAAGATGATATACAAGGTGGTCAGAATCTGTGCAAGTATATGACATGGATGTACATTACGTTTTGGTGTGGCGATTATCAGCGACGAAAAACAGGTGGCGCATCGATGCTTTCGGGTGGTTTCAATCCTGATGTGGTTGGCTATCTTTCGTTCCTCGTTGATTTAGGGCAGATGCTGTTAGGGGGTTAAGGTGGATAGTCTTGGATGCTGACGTTGGGCCAGGTGATGAGACGGACGCTGCGGGCTTGTTTTTCAGATGTAGATCAGGGTGAGTGTCCAAAGAATAAGATGCAGTGCTTCCAGGACAGCATCTGCCCTAAATCAATGAGGATCGAAAGATCACCAACCACATCAGGATTGAAACCACCCGAACGCCTTCGATTCGCCTCCTGTTTTTCGTCGATGATATCGCCACACACCAAACCTAATGGTGAGTTAAGACTGTACATCCATGTCATATATTTGCACAGATTCTGACCACCTTGTATATATTTTTCTCTCCTCCATGTCGGTCCTGAGGTGTGATATCCCCCCAAGGTTCCACATCCGTCCACTGGACACCCTTCCATCATCACAACAACAATTTCAGGAGGTTACCACCATTGTGCCCATTCACTCCATCACACCTGAGTGCCAAACACCGTCTTTTCATTTCCACGTTTTATTCATCTCGATTCACTGTTACTCCCTTGTTATTTCCTGTCCGCATAGTCAGTGCCAGTCAGTTGCGCTCCTTCCTTTTTCTTTTCTGTTCTCTACCAGTCTATCACCTTGCTCGTTGGCAGCATGGTGGGTCAACCTTACTGACCATCTGCTGCATATATGTGTATCTGTGCTCTGTGGCACCCCAGGAACCGTGACCAAGCTGTCACCAACAGCTAACTTCACTTGCTGACATTAGATGGTAGTCCGTAGGATGTGCTCCAGATTACATCATCCTGTGCAGCCAATCACAGTAAATTAAAGAATGGGGGCCCCTCCTACCAGAGTCATGGCCGACCTAAAGGGCCAGCTCCTTCTGGCGGCATGGGGCTAGTAGGAGAACAAATGCCACAACATGGGCTTTAAGATATACATTTCCTGTGTCTTAGTGAGGTGCTCTCTGGATTACAGTAAATTAGCTTAAAGTGAACCTGTTGCAATTCTGGCCAAATGCAACCGCTTTCTGCATGATAGTGTAGTGGCCGTGTCACCACAAGGTCACTTCTCAACTATCTCCAGCCTGTAAAAGAAGGCACTTTTATGAATGGAAAAGCTACCATGTTCCTATTGGATACGTAGTGTACCCGTTCCTCATTTTCTATTTGCTCGTTTGCTTGGTGTCCCCTTTCTCCCCATACGGTGCGCCGGGTGTCCCCTTTCTCCCCGTACGGTGCGCCGGGTGTCCCCTTTCTCCCCGTACGGTGCGCCGGGTGTCCCCTTTCTCCCCATGCGGTGCGCCGGGTGTCCCCTTTCTCCCCATGCGGTGCGCCGGGTGTCCCCTTTCTCCCCATACGGTACAAACAGCAAAAAGTTTTTTCCCAGCACACTCACCAGCCAGCATGCAAAATACTTGTCTCACTGCTAAGGTTAAAAACAGAGGTTTAGATACAAGTCTTCTGCAGAAAATGTGAAAGCCGCACAGCCGCGCCAAGGCACCTCTAGATAGTTTAGAGTTGGGACCGCACTATGAGAGTCTCCATCATGGGGCAAAATATCAAATTGGGTGCAGGTTTGTCAGGAGGAAGCTCAACCTCCCTTAAAGGCACAGGGACGCACAAGGGATCCCGCACATCACAAGGCAGCTGAGACCCTCCCATGCATGCTGGCTGGTGAGTGTGCTGGGAAAACTTTTTGCTGTTGTACTGTATTAGGCCCTTCCATGTGCACCTTGCTGTAAAGCTGGTAACAAATTGATGAGTGCGTTTGCCATTTGTTTTGCTTTCTCCCAATACGGTGCGCCGGGTGTCCCCTTTCTCCCAAACTGAAGTGGATGTCTGTGGCCAGAATAACCATAGAATTTTCCTCTTGAAGGCAACTCAAATTAAATTTCTTAGTTTGCCATTACTGCAGAGTTTGCTGGATAACAGTAGCTCAGTGATTGCTTTCCTTTGGCATGAATAACTCTTAGTTTGGCAAAAAAAAAAAAAAAAACTGATATAAAATCCCTATCCAAGAAATGTTATCATTTAATGTTCTTAAACATTACTGTTCAATTTCAGCCCAAAGCTTCTGTCATTTTTGTAGAAATGTTAAAAAAATGTAATGCAGTATGGCAACCTGGTTCATTCTGTACAAAGTTGGTGTACGGATTGTCCTCGGAAATGTCATTTTCTGCTTGTGTGATTGGCTGATTGAGTTTAAACAGACTCTGTTTACAATTGTAAAGCCGGCTGTCGGCTTTACTATAGAAACGATTCTGGGCCAGTAAAGTGCCCTCCCGCCGCGCCCAACACCCCTGTCATGTTTCCCGGACTCCGCTGCCCATCCTACGCGCTCAGGCCCGCCATTTCTCGGGTGTCGGTGGGAAGCTGAGGAGGAGAGCGGCGAACTTTCGTTCACCAATCTCCTCCCCGCTCTATGGGACCGGGAGCGACACGGATTGCATCCCTTCCGGTCCCTGAGTTGTCATTGCTCAGCTCCTGAAGCCCAGCAATAAGCTATTGAAGTGCGATCTGCACTTCAATCGCTTATTTAAAGTGGAAATGTGATACTAGGGGTCTTTTAGACCCCCAGTGTCACCTTAAAGAGGACATGTCAACCACCAATATGCTATCACATGGGGGGCTTACAACAATTATAGCTTAAAGCATATAGCTTTAAATTAAATATAATAAATGTAAAAATAATAAAACATTTTTGTAAAAGTCCCCTGCGAGTGCACGCACATTAACGCAAACACGCGCCTGGTGCACCTTTGTACAAAAACATTGATCGCGCTGCACATATTTGGTATCGCTGCACATGCCAGAGTGAGAGCAATAATTCTATCTCTAAACTGATGACCTGTGGGGGCTTATAAAGCATCGTCTACGGACCTTTTTGGGGTACTGAATTTTCTTGGCGGTTTCAGGTACGCACGTCATTTTTAAAGGAGAACTATGAGGTGAGTGCTTTTCACTCACCTCATAGTTCTAGCCGACCTGTGACAATGAGACTGTCCCAGGTCGGCTCAGTAGATCGGGAGGTGAGCGAACACATACCGGCGTTCTCTCACTTCTCGATCCTGTCACGGCTCTTTGCCGTGACAGGGGAGGGGCTGGATTCGCTGCTCCGATCCGCCAGCGCTGACTGGCGGAACGGACGGGGAGGGTGCGGGTACAGCTGGCTCTGCCTCTAGATAGGCAGAGCCAGCTGTCAGTATACTGCGGCGTCTCAGTATACACCGAGGTACGGCTCGCTGTTTACTGAGCCTAGGGTGACGGGAGGACGCTAGTTTGTGTTCTCCCGTTACCCTAAGGAGAACTATGGGGAAAAGACTTAACCCCATAGTTCTCCTTTTAA
>NW_017306815.1:1111050-1116504 GCF_000935625.1 Nanorana parkeri
TGCCAGGGGAGGGGCTGGATTCGCTGCTCCGATCCGCCAGCGCTGACTGGCGGAACGGACGGGGAGGGTGCGGGTACAGCTGGCTCTGCCTCTAGATAGGCAGAGCCAGCTGTCAGTATACTGCGGCGTCTCAGTATACACCGAGGTACGGCTCGCTGTTTACTGAGCCTAGGGTGACGGGAGGACGCTAGTTTGTGTTCTCCCGTTACCCTACTTTCTTATATTTCTGCTTTGGGAAAGGGACTTTCCATTTGGCTTCCATATTTCAGTTCAGTTATTGGTTATGGAATGTGGCATCCAAAACCAGGTGGCAGATGCAGGTTGTTCCTTCATTAAGCGACACTGTCTGTTTTTAGTATTGCGATAATGGCTACTACTAATGAAGAATATACCAGTGTGTGTATGTGTGGCCGGAGGCTGATAATGACAAATGCTAATTGCTTTAGTGATTCTGGGGTACTGTGCTTGGCATTTAAGATGGCAGTGACTTGTGTAGGTGGTACGTGCCTCATGTTGATAAAGACACAATGTTAAGCTGGTTTGTAGTGGGAGACTGGTGAGAGATTGTGCATTTAACATAGCAAAATCACTTGCTAAAAAAATCCCTGGCAGATTTAAACACGTGGAAGGTTTCCAAGCAAAATAATTTACTGTAACATTCTAATAATAAGATATTGCAGGGTGAAGGAGTCTACTCAGTGGTCCTACGCCTACTTGTAAAGCAGAAGCTGAAAATGTAAAGGTGATGTCCAGGCAGATGTTTCAGTCTTGGGCAGACACTGCTGGGATAAATCACCTTCTGGCTTACGCCTTGCAGAGCTCAGAGAGAATTGGAATCTCTTGCTATTCCTCGTCCCTCCCTCCTGTGTTTGGTGAGGTCCATATTCTAATCATAATGGTAGCTGAACAGAACTGGGATCCAGATGCCCATATTGCCCCTTCTGGGTCTCTGAGGTTCTTCATACATTGCTGCATATGTCACTTGATAGACACGCTTTGAAAGAACAAGTAGTACCTGGTGGTGGTCTAGCAATAGTTCAATGCAGACGTAGGTACTACGACTGAGGTACCTTCTGAAGTACAGATGAGGCTAAAGGTGCCCATACACTGCACCTTTAGGCTCCATTCACACCAGGGCGGATGCGTTTCAGCGCAAATTATAAAAGGTTGGTTTTGTGCGTTTTTAACTGCGTTTCTGCTCCGAAACAATTAAAAACGCCCAAAAAATACGCTGATCAACGTGTTTCCATTGAAATCTATATGGAATCCGCACTGATCAGCGCGCAAAAAAGCTCAGGGAGCATTTCGGGCAGCAGGCAGTTCGGATCACATGAACGGTCCCAATAGGAATGTATGGGATCGTTCATGTCGGCGGTTCAGCGCGGACAAATCCGTGCAACCGAAACTGCCCTGTGTGAGGAATTGCAGGTTTTGCCATGATGGAACGGTATAGAGCTGCAGCTAACGATTATTTTCAAAATCGATTAGTTAGCCGATTATTAAGTTCGATTAATCGGTTAATCGGATAAACAATAAAGCCTTTTAATTGAGCTGATGAGGTCCTTCATGGTACGAATGTCATTTATTTTAGTGGACCAGAGTTTGAGTGAAGGTGGGGCTTCCTGTTTCCACAGTAGCGGTATACAGGCACGCGCCGCATTTAGCAAATGTATCAGCACTGAGTGGGAATACCCCTTTGAGGAAAAGTGGTTATGGTGGAGGAGGAAGAACTACGCTAATGTTTTTAAATCTGCGCGGATGTCGCTCGGTTGTGGGTTGACCGGTCTTGTCTACGCCCCTCTGTAGTTTTCTACCAGCTGCCTGTAATATGTGGAGCCTGCAGGTTCCCTCCCACAGCTGTGCTATCTGCAAAGGCAATGTACAGCACAGTTACAGGCATACCAGGACTTGCTCACTGCCCTGAATGCAGAGGGTCAGAGTTTAGGGCAGTGCGTAAGTCTCGGTACACATGTCAACAATGGGATTTGCATATATAATGTTACAGCTTCAGCCAGCCAGTCATTGATTTGTACAGGCTGACTGCACACACTTGTGACTCCCGGGCGAAGAAATACACCCGATCTGTACACTGTAGCACTGTAGTGATTTTCTGGGAGGTTGCTGCGTGTTCTGATTTTGGTTGTAGCAGCGAACATGCGGAAGACCGCGCATCTATTACAAGTTGCATTGAATTGCACACGCTCAGGTGTGAATGGAGCCTAAGATTCACCAACAGCGTTGTGCAAGGGTCTGACTAAACAATCCATTCAATTTGTATTCTGTTTGTTAGGTCCTTACATCACATTCAGTGGTGGACAAATCAATATGGAATTCAGGAGCCAGTCTGTCGAATCCAGGAGCCAGCTCCATTGACAGCTAAAAAACCTCAAATATTAGACGCCAGCTGTGATTTTCCAGGCACATTGGCACCCTGCAGTACATAGTCTTTAGTAAATCTAATAGAAATAGTAAAATAACATTGTAATGTGTGGCCCGATTTTTCACTTTTCTGCTGCTCATCCACTGATCTCCATCCGCAGGGTGTTCATGCTTCTGCATTCTACACACCGATCTTGTCGGCATCATAGATGCCTATGGGGGTTTCCCTCAATTCCAGCCAGACGTAAGACGAGTACCTGAACTCTGCAGCTGATCAGTCACACGCTAGAGACGTGTAAAGAAAGAAAAAGAATTATAATCTCTTCACTGCAATCCTAAAATTCTTTAATCCGAATGTATTTTTTCCGATCAAGTGATAGGGACTAGCAAATGGCTTGTTGTATCCCAGTGTCCTTGGAAGAAGTACTGAATTTGCGTTTTCTTACCGCTCATGCTGCAGCGTGCTGTGGTTGAAAAATAGAATGTGTGATGACACCAGGGATCACCTATTGTCATGCGAGGCGATGGCGCCGCTGCTCTAGTTTCTTCTAGGGATGCGGATTTATCACAAGTGGAGCTGCTACTTTAAAGTTACGTTTGTCGGTAATGGCGGCGTAGTTTCCATTATTTACTCGTTACTTAACACAGCGACATTATACAGATATCACTTTTGTTTATTTCCAAGACAAAACAAGGCTTTCTTTTGGCAAATTGTTTTGCAAGAAAGGCTTTTTAGTTGTTTTTTTTGTTTTGTTCAATTTTGCAAATTTTTTTAAAAATGCGAAAATTAAAAAGACGCACGAACAAACTTAAAACGAGAAAATGTTTTATATATGAATGGTAAAAACAATGGAAAGCATCAGATGATTAGTAGCTAAGGGAAGAAGAGAAGCAAGCTGGCCATTCACTGTAATATTTTCAGTGTGCTGAACAAAACAATAACAGATTCCTCCATCAATGCTTTCTGGTCTTGATCGAGGAATCTTCCACTGTCTTTGTTCGTTCGAAGCTCCTTTTGATCTGCTGATAAAGGGATGCCGGCCAAAAGGGTGCCGGCACCCACTGTGCGAATTTCAGTCGGTTCCTCAAGAACTAGCTGAAATTCGTATAGTGTATGGCAGTGGCGTCACAAGGGGGGTGCGGCCCACACCCGGGTGACACCATTGGAGGGGTGATGCCAAAATGACTGACAGTCATGGACCGAGAGCCTGACAGTGTCAGGAGAGAGGAGGGGACCCGGCAGCATACCTCATCCTGCCGGGTGAACGTCCCCTCCTCTCTCTGCCGGCGTCTATTACTAAGATGGCAGCCTGCAGGCATCAATTAGATGGCCGCGCATGCGCAGTGACGTCACGGTTGGGTGTCACCCTGGCTCCGCTCTGGGTGGCACCCGGCCTTGGGACGCCCCAGGTGTATGGCCAGGTTTAGTTAGGGCTGAACAGGGGGTAAAGCTGAATTGCAGGCAAATAGCTAAATACAGAGATGAAATGCATATAAATGATTTGTAGTTCCAGCACAGCCCTGCCTGGCAGAACAACACTTGATTTCTCTCTGCTGCAGTGTAGGGCTGCAACAACGAATCGACATAATCGATTATAATCGATTATTGAAAAAGTTGTCAACTTTTTCAATAATCGATTAATCGGCTTCCGATCAGTTGGCCCTGTTCACGGCTCCACACACGCTGCGCGCCGCACCTCTTCAGCAGTGCAATATCACTAAGGCTAACATCACACATGAGTGTCGCCATCTTTAGCCATTCTTGGTGTGTTTTTTACGTGCATTTGTACACACGTTTGTGTTTTAAGCCAATGGAAAGTGGGTTACTAGTTTAAGGTCTATAGTGGCGTTAGGCTACTTTGGCACGCCAGCTGTGGTAGAAACTACAAATCCCATCATGCCTCTACCTCTTGGAATCAAGCCTGTGGCTCTTTATCTTGCAATGCCTCATGGGACTTGTAGTTTCAAACAGCTGAAGGGCCAAGGTTGTCTACTCCTGGTCTATAGGGCCATAAATGCACAATGCTGCCTTCAAGAAGCTCTTGTACTTCTTTGACACGACGGCACATCACTCCGATGTGAATGGGCCCAATAGAATTAAATGGAAATCATATTGTCAAGCATTGTCACGCTTCTGGAAATGCGCAACAAATTGCCCAGGTGTGAACGGGGCCTTAGAAGTCTTTTCCCTTCCTTCAGATGAAAGGAAAAACATTAGGCTTATGAGCTCATCTCTTTCACTCTGCTCTATCCTTCTATCTGCATTGCCCTTGTTAGCAAGGTCCAACGGATTGGTTTGCTTTACCCCTTTCCTGTCTGAGCTCTGCTGTGCAGGGGATTGCAAGAAGCTGATGCCAAGTCGTATTCATTGAATTACTGTTTTAGGGATATGTTCATACTATATACAGTGACCTGCGTTTTTCCACAACAGATCAATGCCAGACACTGCAAGGGCACACAGAAAATAACTGTTTTTCTATCTACCCTGTTTACACTGCAACACTGTCTTAAGGTGGGTTGAAGCGAATGGTGGAAAATATAAACATGCCGCATTTTTATGCAACAGAGCTCTCCTGATGTCAGTGCCAGGCACCACCACAGTGCCGCTGATCTGCGGTAGATTGATGTAAATGAAATGTCACTTTGACATTTCAATAAAGTTTGGAAAAAAGTTTGGCAAAAAAAAAGATAAACACTGCCTTGCGTTGTATGCGAATGTACCCTTAATGATGCATTAATGAATACAGAGCTGCGGGAATGTGCATCTGCTAAGAGATAACTTGTAGGGTTGCTTTAATGGAAGTCACATGCAGCTCAAAGTAGGGCTGCAACTAATGAGGATTTTCATAATCGATTAGTTGGCCAACTATTTTTTTTGATGGGATAAATAAGGTGTCATGAATGGCACAGGGATATAATTCAATGATGGCACAGAAGTCATATTAAATCTAATGAATTAAAATAACATCTTTGTCCTATTTGGTATATACTTAATTAAGGGATGTGGTGTCTCCGTTGTCGTGGTGATTCAAAAAATCTTTCCCATAACGTCTTCCAGGACAGCATCACGAGATG
>NW_017306815.1:1117840-1118117 GCF_000935625.1 Nanorana parkeri
CTCAGGGTGGTTCGTCATCCGAAGAAGGGAGTGTCAAAGACTATGTACCTAGCTCTTCCAGGTATAAGTTATCCTTGGAGGATGTGGATGAATTACTGACTGCAATTTATAGCACGTTAGAGATCCAGGAAGAGCAGGTGCAGTTATCCAGACATGACCTTATGTATCAGGGTTTGCAGCTTAAAAAGTCTAAATGCTTCCTGGTACATAAGATCTTGTCAGAGACTATTCTCAAAGAATGGGCTGAGCCGGAGAGAAAGCCTTTGAAGTCAGGGAA
>NW_017306816.1:0-379 GCF_000935625.1 Nanorana parkeri
CCGCTGGGCGCTGCTCTGTGTCCCAGTGGGAAGGAGAGAAATTGTCACAGGTGGCCGAGCGCTGCGGAACAGGACAGAACAGGAGAGCAGCCAGTGCCGTCACAAGAGGCCAGCCGGTTGTGCAGGGGAGGAGTCAGCTGTCAGATTGAGCTCTCCTCCCCGAACTGCTCGCTCAGCCTCCTGCGACAGCGTGTCAGGAAGGAGAGCGAGTACAAACACTCAGTGATCGCTGAGTGTTTGTAAATAATTGGAGGACAGAGTATGTTTACGAATGAATTATGAATATTTATCATTTTGAATGAATGAGAAGTGATCTACATCAACTCCTGTTCATTCAGGATTGTGGATATAGTAAACACACTATGTCCACAAGTTATAA
>NW_017306816.1:1290-15663 GCF_000935625.1 Nanorana parkeri
TTTCAGCACAGCTGGAGAGCCAAGGTTGCCTACCCTTGCTCAAGGGGGAAGTGCTGAGAAGGCTGGAGGCATGCAGGTAACAAGCCCAGCTGAAGCTAGCTGGCTTGTTAGGCCCTCTACATGAACACTCAGCCTCCTAAGGGTGCTCACACACCTTACGATAATCGTGGGAAATCCCGCGATCGTACGATTATCGTAAGGTGTGTGGAAGCCGTGCGCCCTCTACTACTGTAAGGTTGCACGACTTTAAACTTACGACCATGTTCGAAAACCCGCCGAGCATCGTACGATGTTCGGCGGGTGTGTAGCATGGTCGTAAGATAAAAGCCGGACGGGCCGGTGCGCACACTGCCCGTTCGGCATTGCGGTCATCGGAAGCCCACCCCTCAGGGGGTGTCCAAGATAGGCGGATCGTATGTTTTTTTAAGTACCTTACAACCATCGCAAGACAAAAGTCTTGCGATGGTTGTAAGGTGTGTGCCCAGCCTAAGAAAGGAGCCCCACCCTGGAACCAGTGTGTGCGTCTGGCAGACTGGGGGGAGCGGATCACCTGTGTGGTTGAAAAAGGATGAGCCTGTGTGGCAAGTATGTTTGATACAGCCTGTGTGGGAAAGGTTTTGTGGGAAAGAGACAACCTGAAGCCCTAAAAATAAGTTGTTTACGAGTGGAAGTGTCCTGAATTCACTACCATTAGAAGCTAATCCTCACTATATATATATATATATATTTTATATATATATATTGTGGGGGTATAGCTTGAATGGGGGATCACCTTCCCTGGGGAAAAAGCAGTCCAGGCAGCAAAGTTCTTTTTCTCTCTGAACACATTGAACACATCCAACATGAAAAAAAAATTCCAGCACAAGGGGCGAAGGGGGTTCTTCACAGTAAGATCAGTTAGGGTCTGGAACTCACTGCCACAGGCGGTGATTTCAGCAAATAATGTGGAATTGTTCAAGAAACTTTTGGACGATTTCTTAAGGGACCGTAATATACAGGGGTACGGGTACTCCTAGAATGAGATCCTAATAGGTTGGACTTGATGGACTAATGTCTTTATTCAACCTCAAATACTATGTAACTATGTAACTATGTAACCTAGATGAAACGAATGGTCCTAAACATCCAACAATAACTTTATCTTTCGTTCCGATCTGATCACACGGAAAACATAACAAATGAACTCATTAGCCGTTTAGTCAATTAGATCATGTCAACCACATTGTAGGGGGTGCGACCTACAATTGAATTTGTCTGTACAAATCCATTAATATATCTATGCAACTACAATTAGCCACAATTCAGGATTCTGGTGGAGCTTGTATGTGTTCCTCTTGAGTTGCTTTTCCCTTTTATAATATGAGCTCCTCTTTTTAACCATGTATTTAATAAAAGTTATAATTTTATATAAACCATTGTCTTGAGTGACCAAAAAACCCCAATCTCCAAAATACCCTCTTTCTTGTAATACTTTAGATTGAAGTAGTTCAGCTGAACCAAAGAGCTGCTGTACGGGCTATTCACAATAGCCAGTACAGCAGTTGAACAGCTCAACCAAGCCAAACGCATATGCTTCAGCTCGGCTGAGCCGAACACACAGCCGAATCGGGGAGAACGGTCTGCTGAAGCAGACCATTCTTCCCGCAATAATATATTTTTAAACATCCCATCCCGCCCAGCTCGTGCTGGAAATCAGCCTGGCTGTTTACATACAAGAGTTCGGGCATCTGTAGAGATGCCCGATCGCTTGTTATATGCGTGCGGGTGTGCGGCCCCCTCCGTTGCAGCCGCTGCTGGCGATCTCGAGCTCCAAAGCAGCCCTGCGGCTGGAGATCAAAGGGAGCTCACTACACGAGCTCTGTTTGATCTCCTCTTCGGAATGCAGGAAGTGATGTGTATTACATCACTTCCGCATGTATCTGTCACTCTCCGTTACAGAAACCGGAGAGAAGCTGGTGAAGCAGGTCTCTGCTTCATCAGCTTCTCTGGAGGTCCCAAGGTGACATTAGGGGTCTTAAAGACCCCTGATGTCTCCATTAAGAGGACCTGACACTGAAAATTGGCTATCACAAAGGGGACTTGTTAGTCCCCCATGTGATTGCAATAAAGCTAAGTAAAAAAAAAAGTTTAAAAGAATTAGTTAAAAAAAATATAAAAAAATTAAATGTCACATATAAAAGGTAATTAAAAAAATGTTTTTAAGTCCCCCGCCATCCACATACACATGCAAACATGCGAGTGCGCCTACGTTCGGAAACGGCGATTGCATCCATTACGCCGCACGTTACATATCGCCGTGAACGTCGCAGTGAGAGCAATAATTTTAGGGCCATTAATCACTCCTAACACTAAACTGATGAGCAGTAAAAGCTTTTAAAGCGTCATCTATGGGCAATTTTGGGTATGGTAGTTTTTGCTAGTTCGCGGACGCACGCAATTTTAAAGCTTGACATGTTTGGTGTCTATTTACCCGACGTGACCCCGTCTTTTATATTTTGCCAAAAATGTGGGTAATAATAATTGGTTTATAACATAACGTAGGGAAAACTGTTTTTTTTTCGACATTTTCGGTACTTTTTTCATTACATAGTAAAAAATATGAACCCCAGTGGTGATTAAATACCACCAAAAGAAAGCTCTATCTGTCCCCAAAAAAATGGTATAAAATTCATTTCAGTACAGCGTTGCATGACAGAATAAATGTCAGTCAAAGTACAGCAGCGCTAAACACTGAAAAATGGCCTGGACAGGAAGGGGGTGTAAACACCCCGGTCAGCAAGTGGTAAAGGGGGAACCCCACCCCCCAAAATACAGGAAGAAAAAATTGGGGTCCCCCTAAAATTCCCAACCATGTCCTTAATCCGAGCACAGGCCTGGCAGGCCAGGAAGGCTTAGGCGCGAGCGAGCGCCTCTTCCCCTTCCTGCGCCATATGAGGCCACCTGCCCTTGGCATTGGTAGGGTGCTTTTCCAGGGGTCCCCCCCGGAAAAGCAACTTGTCCCCAATGTCGATGAGGACAAGGGCCTTTTCCAACACAACTCTGACCCGGTGGTTGTAGGGTTGTAGGGGTCTGCGGGCAGGGGGCTTATTTGCAGTACACTACAATGGTATGTAATCCATACCATCAGCACACTAGGACCATCATGAGTGCCACATAACCAAAAACATCATTTGATTTGCACATGAGTTTGGCACATGTGTTTTGGATACGCATGGTTTAAATAGCCTGCATATGACTCACCTTCACTGGGATCATTTACCCGGGACTATTTAACAGGACACTCTAATGATGCACAACAACCAGCTAGTTGACATACATATATAACGACACATTTGGTACGCATGACAGACACATAGTTCATGTCACAAGCTTTGGACTGGGGCTTTTGGGCTATGGCTGCTCAGATGACCTTTATGACGTTAAGGCTCTGGTTATACCATTAGACCAGTGACTGCATTCATTGATTTATAATGGGTTTAGAATCATCCCTTCTTTTTGTTATGCTGACCATGTCTACGTTTAGCAGCATGTAACTGATTATGTCATCTATTATGCATACAAGATTTGTTCCTTTATGTTGACCTGAGCCAGCCTGAAGATGATGATTCCCAGATCGGACTCAGTCACCTCCTATCAGAGCCGCCGACCACATTCACGAATGAGCATGCGTTGCAATGCTTATATGTGAACCCTACACAATTGGATCGAACGTGGCCATGACTAACAGACTGCAGTACAGCCCGACCCACAATACTGATGAGTGGCGGTACTTGCAGAACAGTAGTGTGTGATATATCGGCCGATTGGAGGAGTATTGCAAACACACATCTGGCTGAATTTTTACATAGAAATGACCGGATTGCATTGATAATATTATGATCTGTGTCATCGCATGGCTCCAAAAGGACTTTGTTTTATGCAGATATGGTTTTACAGGATGACATCTGAAACAAGATGTGATGTCTGTATGATGTCAGGGGGGCGGGACTATGTGTTTTGGTTGATGGGTTAGTGCACTGGTGTATATATTGTCAGCACTTTTTCTGTAATTTTATCGCTTTTGTTTGCCTGATGAAGGGACCGGACAGGTTCCGAAACGTTGCCACGCATGGTGATATGACCTGTAAGAATGAATAAAAGGATTTTGTTTTGAAGAAAACCTGGAGTGCTGGTGACTAGTAGTGATGGGCTCGGGCATGTTCGCAGCTCCACGTGCCGAGCCCGCCAGGAAGCTGACAGCGCCAAGAACAGGTACTGAGACATGTTCCTGGTCCGCAGCTGCAGAGATCGGGAAATGTCTCAGTGCCTGTGATTCCTGGCGGGCTCGGCACTTGGAGCTGCGAACACGCCCAAGCCCATCACTACTGGTGACCATTTTTCTGTTTTGCAAGTATTTGGCGGCGCCATCTGCGGCCACTTCAGCACCCCCCCCACATTGTATGGGGCATCTCGGTCAGGAGTGCGGTGGGACACTTTCATGGAGGTTTGTGGGGTTCGCTGTCCGTCACTCGACGAACCAAATTAAGAGAACGCCGAGTGATCGGAACAGCTGGGTTTTTACGCGCGGGGCCGCGCCCCGTGGGAGGAGCGCGGCGTGACGTCACCCTAGAGACGTCAAGTCGCGGAAGCGAGGAGACACGCCGGCCGAATCCATGACAATAAGTGCCTTACCAATAAGTGCCTTACCCCCTAGAAGTAGTCAAAAACGTTTTTGTGTTTTTTATGTTTGTGACTTTCATTTTTAAACTTGCTTTTTTCTTACACATAACTTTATTGCTTGTTAGCCCCCCATGTGATAGCACAGACACAATGACAGGTCCTTTTTATGGACAAAGACAGGTCCTTTGTATTGAGACCTCAGGGGCCTCCTAATGTCACCTAGGGACTCAAAAGTAGCCAGAGAAATGACAGGTTGAAAGCTGAAATTATGTAATACACATCAGTTCCTCATTCAGTGATTAGAGAGGAGATCAGCAGGATCTGGACGGGGGCCCACACTTTCTGCACTGTGCAAGTGATGGGGGCATCTGTATAGCCGCCCAACCACTTGTATGTAACAGCCGTCACTGGCTGTAAATGATGTTCACATTTCCCACTTGCAAGCAGGAGTGGGACAGGACTTTCAAAAACGGCCACCCACCGTTATAATTCCACTGTCTGGCCGTTTAATTACAACGGCCAAATGGCAAGTAATTAAGAATAGACTGTCTGGATTAAGGTTCGCCATACACGTGTAGACTTCTCTTGTTCAGCCCTGTTGGCTGAATGAGAGAAGACACTAAATTTCCCCATTAATTTTCCCATCCACGCTTTTGCGAATGGAGGCATCTCACTTGCCGGCTATTGTATGCAGACAACTGGCACCTGTGGCTGTTAGAATACCTGAATTACTGCATTTGCCAGGTGCTGCTTACAGGGCTTGCTGTGAAAACAAGAAAAAAAAGTGTCCCTGGAAATTATTTTTAAATGTTGGCAACTATGCACAGTACATTTAAATTTTTATTGCATGATAAAACCTGCCTGGTCTCACCCTTTGAAAATGCAGCATACTAATCCTGCTTACATAATGTGCATTTAGTCTGTCCAATTTCTGGCTTTTTCTGTGAAATACCATATTTTGATTTCTTGATTAAAACAAGGTTGGCCTCTCACTCAGAAATGCAACCTAGTAAGGCCTTGTTCACACTAGCGCACACGCTAAAATGTTTAGTTTTAGCATAAGGAGGTCTGGGGGGCCAGGTGGGGGTGTGTGATGCTCTGTTTCAGCACATAATACTTCATTCAATTGTTTTCTATGTGCCCTTAATAAAAAAAACAAAAAACCTATTAGATTCATCAGAATAAAAGCTGCCTGGTGTCTTGCCACTTCAAAATGCTGCCTAGCAAAAGTGATATACACTGCATGGAGTCAGTACTATGGTTTGGTGGCTTTGATTCATGAAATAATTCTTTATAATGTTGATTTTTGTATATTAAATGCTGCTTGTTGGGTCTCCTTTTTAAAATGACGCCCAGTAGATGATTTTAAATACTGTGCTTGGAGTCTGTAGAATATGTTTCTGGGATTTATTTGTGAAATAGTACACACTTATTTGGATTTCTTGATTATAAACCTGCCTGTTGTCTCCCTGCAAAACGGAGGTGTCACGATTCCAAAGATGTGAGCCCGGGAGTGAGCAGATGGTGTTGGATCCTCCAGGGCATGTGGTCTAGTGGTAATCAAGTATTCTGCCAGGAACCCCCTCATAGAGGTTTGGACAGTCGCATCCACCAAGTTCACCCTGCCCAGTGTGTGGAGACTACCTGTACATTCAGGTAAAGGAGAATGTGGCAGCATTCCAGTCAGCTCTGGCAAAAGGTGAGATGGCAACGGAGAAGAGGGAGATCCAGAAGACAGGCCAAAGGTCAGGGCTGGCAGCAGAAAATGAAATCAGGAGAAGAGAGCTGAGCTGGTACATGAAAGTGTTGGTTATGTGTTTAGATCAAGCACTCAGATCTTGAGCAATGCTAAATTAGGTTTTACTTGCTTAGAAGGATATTACATATGTGTATACAGCATTGTATAGGAAATATATATATAGGAAAACGTCCTGTGTATCATAGATGAGCATGAATATATAGAGGAACATTGCACTACTGCCATCTACAGCTCAAAAGACATATTGCAGTCAGTAATACAATCAGTACATGTCAGTATATGCTGTTGCATTACCAACGCCCTTTACAAAAGCATATGCGTTGCTATTTGTCTTAGCAGTATATGACAGCTGGTAGGGTGGTATTCCCTTTCTTGCACGAGTGGATCTTCTAATTTCAAGTTGTTCAGCAGAATTTAACTTGGAATTTGACTTATCCATTGTGAGTTCCACCGCTTGTTCTGACTCCTGTGTGGCTTCACTTTGCTCAGTTTCCTTTGCTGGTTCACTGGGCGAATTCACTTCACAAATTCCAGGGATCATTGGTTCTGGTGATGGGTTCTCATCTAAATAAACGCTTACTTTGTTCGCTATAGCCCATCCGAATACCTTCTGTGGCTGTGTTCTCTAATTTTGATTGCTTCTCATTTGGAATAAAGGCATAAGCTCAGAGGTGGCTCTCTAATTAGGCAAGTTAGGCGGTCGCTTAAGGCCTCGCGCTCACAAGGGCCTCGCGGCCGCCTAACTCACTTCTGCAGATTTACCGCACCTGACTCTGACGAGTCCGTCCCTGGGCAGAGGGGAGCTGCAATTTCCACGCGGGGAGAATGGGGCGCCCGCGGCCTCTGCAAATCCCCGCCCCTCCCTCCATCTGCCACTACGGGCCCTGCTGGGAGAATGGGGTGGCCGTGGCCTCCGCACAATCCACGCCCCTCCCCCCATCTGACACTGCGGGCCTCGCGGGGAGAATGGGGCGCCCGCGGCCTCCGCACAACCCCCGCCCCTCCCTCCATCTGCCACTACGGGCCCTGCTGGGAGAATGGGGTGGCCGTGGCCTCCGCACAATCCACGCCCCTCCCCCCATCTGACACTGCGGGCCTCGCGGGGAGAATGGGGCGCCCGCGGCCTCCGCACAATCCCCTCCCCCCATCTGAAACTGCAGGCCTCACAGGGAGAATGGGGCGCCCGCGGCCTCCCCACAATCCCCGCATCTCCCCCCATCTGACACCGCGGGCCTCGCGGCCGCCTAACTAACTTCTGCAGATTTACCGCACCTGACTCTGACAAGTCCGTCCCTGGGTAGAGGGGAGCTGCAAAAATACTTTTGTCAGGTCCCAGTCACGCCATAACGAGTGCGTTACAGTGCGTTCCACCTCTGGAACGCAACCCTGCCGGCTCACTTTGTTTTGGGATGGGAGGGGGGCATGGCAGTGCCATGAAGTCAATAGCACCACAGCCACCAAAACCCGCGATCGCCGGCACCCAAACGCATGGAATATTACTGCTCGCGTATTGGTCCAGTGCAATCTGCAAAAATGCTAGATGTGCTACTTTCTTGCAGATCGCACTAGACCTGAATGCAGGCACTAATTTGCCATGCGTTTGGGTGCTGGCGATCGCACTGCGGAGTGGTGGAGGTGCTATGGTATTCACCTCAATGCACCGTCACGCCCCCTCCACCCCAAAACAAAGTGAGCTGGCCGAGTTGTATTCCAGAGGCTGAATGCACTGGAACATACTCTTTATAGTGTGAATGGGCCCTCATTGTTTACATCTGGTGCTAGAAATGTTTTATGTAAAAAATCCAGTTGCCCAATACCAGTGAGCAGATGCTTCTAAATGCTTCTGTACTGTCACATATAACGCATGCCATACCACCCCATACTGTGTTATAGGAAAGCAGGATTCATTGCGTTCTTTACTACTGAACTGTGTGTTTTTTTCTGCCCTCTACACTCTGTGCGTTCCTTACTTCTGCCCTCTGCCCGTTACTTACTTCTGCACTCTGCCCGTTACTTACTTCTGCCCTCTGCCCGTTACTTCTGCCCGTTACTTACTTCTGCCCTCTGCGCGTTCCTTACTTCTGCACTCTGCGCGTTCCTTACTTCTGCACTCTGCGCGTTCCTTACTTCTGCACTCTGCGCGTTCCTTACTTCTGCACTCTGCGCGTTCCTTACTTCTGCCCACTGCACGTTACTTACTTCTGACCTCTGTGCGTTCTTTACTTCTGCCCTCTGCCAGTTCCTTACTTCTGCCCTCTGCGCGTTCCTTACTTCTGCACTCTGCGCGCTCCTTACTTCTGCCCTCTGCGCGTTACTTACTTCTGCACTCTGCGCGCTCCTTACTTCTGCACTCTGCGCGCTCCTTACTTCTGCCCTCTGCACGTTACTTACTTCTGACCTCTGCGCGTTACTTACTTCTGCCCTCTGCTCGTTACTTACTTCTGCCCTCTGCTCGTTACTTACTTCTGCCCTCTGCTCGTTACTTACTTCTGCCCTCTGCTCGTTACTTACTTCTGCCCTCTGCTCGTTACTTACTTCTGCCCTCTGCTCGTTACTTACTTCTGCCCTCTGCTCGTTACTTACTTCTGCCCTCTGCTCGTTACTTACTTCTGCCCTCTGCTCGTTACTTACTTCTGCCCTCTGCTCGTTACTTACTTCTGCCCTCTGCCCGTTACTTACTTCTGCCCTCTGCCCGTTACTTACTTCTGCCCTCTGCCCGTTACTTACTTCTGCCTTCTGACCGTTACTTACTTCTGCCCTCTGCCCGTTACTTACTTCTGCCCTCTGCCTGTTACTTACTTCTGCCCCCTGCGCGTTCCTTACTTCTGACCTCTGTGCGTTCCTTACTTCTGCACTCTGCGCATTACTTACTTCTGCACTCTGCGCGTTCCTTACTTCTGCCCTCTGTGCATTCCTTACTTCTGCACTCTGCACGTTCCTTACTTTTGCTCTCTGTGCATTGCTTACATCTTACCCCTGCACTGTGTGCATTGCTTATATCTTACCCCTGCACTCTGTGAGTTACTTCCATAGGGTCAGGGTTTTGTGTATAGTTTTATGTAGAATTTAAATACGAGACAGAAATGGCTGCTGGAATTAAAAACGCTTGTCTTAAAATATGCAATTTATGCAGTTCATTTTATGTTATATCATCCACACCGGGGGGGGGGGGGGTTTACTTTTTTACTATATAATGAAAAAAGTACTGTAAATTTCACCCAAAAAATGTTTTCCCTCCTTTATGTTATAAAACATTTATTCTTACACATATTTGTGGTAAAATATAAAAGTCGGGGTCACGTCGGGTGAATAGACACCAAACATGTCAAGCTTTAAAATTGTGCGCGCCGGCAAAATCGCAACAAACGACCACACCGAAAACTGACCATAGGTGACGCTTAAAACGTTTTTATTGCTCATCAGTTTAGTGTTATCAGTGATTAATGGCCCTAAAATTATTGCTCTCACTCCGATGTTTGCGACGATATGTAACATGTGCGGCACAAAAGGCGCAATTTGCACTTAGGCACACCCGAAGCATATCTGCTGTGTGTACGTGGGGGGCTGGGGGCTTAAAAAAATTGTGTGTGTTTTTTTTTTACTTTTTTTATGCCTCTTTATTTTTTTATATTACTTTTTTTTTTTTACACAACTTTATTGCTATCACATAGGGGAATAAGAAACCCCCTATGTGATAGTCAATTTACATGACAGGCCCTCTTTATGTAGACATCAGGGTTCTCCAAAACCCCTAATGTCACCTAGGGACCCCCAGAGATCTGCTTCATCAGCTTCTGTAGCTGGAGAGTGACACTGAATGCAGGAAGTGATGTAATATACCGGCCTCCACCGTCCTCTGGATCTTTCAAGCCCTGATTATGGGTGTAAGTGGGGGCCTCACATTTTGAGTTCCGCCTAAGGCCTCACAAAGTCTAGAGCCGCCTCTTCATAAGCTTTACATCCAAACACTCTGATGTGCCCTAGGCTAGGCTTCGATCCATGCCACATTTCAAATGGGATGCTTTCAACGGCTTTTGAAGGTAGTCTGTTCTGTAGGTAGGTTGCAGGCATGACTGCTTCTCCCCAGTACTAAGTTTCTTCAGATATGATTCCACTTCCTTACTAATGTATTCCCCTCCATTGTCCGTGTGTATAATTCCTGGTTTCCGTTGGAATTTGTTGCTGGACATGGCTAAAAAAATCTTTACGTTTTTCTGATGTTTCATTATTGTGCTTCATCAGATAAGTTGTTGTGTCCCTGGAATAATCATCAATGAAAGTCAGTAGATATCTGTTCCCCCCTGATGTGGGAGTTTTCATTGGTCCACACACATCGCTGTGTATGAACTCCATGGGGTGGGTGGTTTTCCTATGAGTGGCCTGTGGAAGTGGGTTACATGTGGCCTTTCCTTCCATAAGGATTTGCATATCAAGAGCATTTGGCAGGGCAGTATGGTTATATCTTCTAATAAGCCTCTCTGTATAATGCCCTATGTATGGCTTCTGGGTTTCGGTGCCCTAGTCCTTTGTGTCATAGATGGATACATTTGTTGTGTGGAAGTCAAGACGACTTGTTCGTGTACGGTGATGAGTCTGTACAGGTGTTCATCTAATTTTCCTTTTGCGAGAATTTGCTTATTGTTTACAATTGTACATCACCTCAGAATTGAACTGTGAGACTGTTATTAGCAAGGGTTTTCACTGATAGAAGGCTTCTTTGTAGGTCTGGGACATATAGTACATTTTTCACAAGGATACTCTGCTTGTCCCCTGACGGTGTGATGCAGTTCAAGAATCCTCCTTGACCGTTGCCTTCTGCTGTAATAGTTTTCCCGTTTGCTAGGAACACTTTGTCCTTTGCACTGAAAAAAATTGCTGTGAAGAATGTCCAAACTCTAGTTATGTGACTTGTTGCGCCTGAGTCAATACACCATCCACGTGGTATACTGTTCTAAGTCCCTTTAACTACTTGCTGTCAGGAGCAATTTCTTACTTTTTGCACAAACATGATAAAATATACATTTTTGGCTTCAAACCCCCAAGCAATTATATATTTTCTAAAAGCAGAGGCCATGTGGAATAAAAAATGCTAGTTGCAATTGTTTAGGTCTCACTGTATTTGCGCAAATGTTTATCATTTATCAGTATGTTTAGGATAAAATAAAATAAATTAAAATTTAGTGCACAGAATATAATACCCAATTTTTTTGTAAAATATAAAAAATTAAGTCACGTCGGGTAATTAGATACCAAACATGTCAAGCCTTAAAATTGCGTTCGCCCGTGAAGCCGCAAAAAACTTCAATACACCAAATTTCCCATTGGGAACATTTTAAACGCTTTTACCGCTCACCAATTTAGTGCTAACAGTGATCAGTGGCTCTAGAATTATTGCTCTCACTCCAATGTTCGCGGCGATATGTAACATGCGTAGCACAATTGTTGTTTTTGCATGTAGGCGCACCTACACGTGTTTGAGTGTGCATGTGCGTGCACGTGGGGGGGACTTAAATTTTTTTCCGCATGTTTTACATTTTTCGGATATGTTACTTTCATTGTTTTACTTTTGAAACACTTTTTTTTACACTAACCATATTGCTATCACATAGGGGGCTAACAAGCCCCCTATGTAATAGCAGATAGGGTGGGAAAGGTCCTTGTTATGGAGACATTAGGGGTCTTTCAGACCTAGGGATCCTAAGGAAGCAGAGATCTGCTTCCCCAGCTTCTTCTCCTGGCTCTAAGAGCCAGAGAATGTAAATACCCTGTTTCCCCGAAAATAGGACCTACCCCGAAAATAAGCCCTAGTACTATTTTGGAGAATTGCTAAAATATAAGACCTACCCCGAAAATAAGACCTAGTTGTGACCATTTTCAGGGCCGGTGGTGGCATAAGGGGGAACATGACGAGCCGCAGGAGAGGCGGGAGAGAATCAGCAGTGCCAATGAAGCCAGCGCTAGAGGAAGCAGAGCCGCATAAGCCAATGCTTCCTCTATAGTGTCGGCTCCTGTCACAGGCGGAGGGATACCAAATGCACTCCGCCTGTGAGGAATCGATAGTGAAAGTGCACTTCACTCATTCTGGCCAGAGATTGGTTACCAAATTGCTCTTGGAAAGGTAAGGCACCCCTGATTGCCCTGATCACTCTATTCTTAATTTTGCCATTTTGGATTATTTGATTTAGATATGGATTTGCATTAACTTTGGATTGTTGTACATTAAAAAAAAATAAGACCTACCCCGAAAATAAGACCTAGTGTGTTTTTTTGAGCCCAAAAAAATATAAGACAGTGTCTTATTTTCGGAGAAACACGGTAGTGACACAGTTAGTGATGTAATGCACATCACTTCCAGGCCCAGTGATTGGAGGAGAGATCAGCAGCTGGAAGCCACTGATTCTCTCTCTGATCGTTGCGGGGAAACCCACCGCACAGGGACCACTGAGCCTGGGGAAGCCGGCGGCGGCCCCGGCGGGGACAGCGCCACTCGGTACAAACGATCCGGTGGATGTATAGACGCCGTGTTCTTGTTTTAACCACTTCTGCGGCCCATCGTATATATAGACATATTTTGGCCCAGAAGTGGTTAAAGGTAGCTCTACATGTGCCTGGAGTTGCCTTTGTGACTACCTTAAATCTCTCTTGTAGGTGCCTCTCGATTTTCGCGCTGGGCTTTCCAGATTGAACAGTCCATTTTCAGATGAGCAGTCTTTTTACAGCGAAAACATGCTCTGCTTTCTTTTTTTTTCTTTGTGCTCTCATGCATCTTAAGCGCTTCCTTATTTTCTTCATTGTGCATATTTTCTTTCCTTCTGCCATATTCATCGATTCATTTTCCTTTGGCATATTCTAGTGTTAGTTACTGCTAAGGTCTGGTTTCTGAAGCGTTAATAAGAGCACTGTATCACTCTGAATGCCTGCATAGCAGTAATGCCACCATATGGTTATCTTTAATTTCCTCTTCAATTGCACGTAGCTGTTCTACGATTTCATGCATGGCATTCACATGTTCACGCATTTCCTGGCCTTTTCTAGCCTCATCTTATATAGCTTGTATAGTAGATATAGTTTACCGTTTAGGTTTGAACGCTCATGCAGTTTTTGTAATGCAGTCCACATACCTTTAGCTGTATTCTCTTATGTGGAGGAGCTGGTCCTCTTCCACTAGCAGGCTTCTAATTGTTTTTGCTTGCCTGTTCTTCTTGTCCCATTCCTCCGCCAAGTCCATTAGTGCGTCTGTCTGTACTCGGTACTTGCCACAAGCCATCTTTGCTTAGCAGCATTTCAAGCTTGAACTTCCACAGCTGGTAGTTGGTAGTGTTGAGCTTTGCGATTGCAAACTTCATATCTGAACTACTTGCCATCTTTCAGTAGCTTGGGTGTGGCTCTGGTTGACCTGCAGTGTTCTGTTTAGTGCCTAGGCTCATAACTTGTTGGCTGAGATCTTGAGGAATGAGAGGCATGAGATCTTGAGGAATGCTGAATTACTTGCTTAGGAGAATATTACATCAGAATACAGCATTGTGACGGAAACATATATAGATAGGAAAACTTCCAGAAAGTCATGGAGCACAAGGAAGAAAGGGAATTGTGCGGAGGGACAGCATGAAAGGGGGAGAAGGGGAGACAGGGAGATAAGGGGTTAAATTATAAATGAAGGTATGAAGGAAAACAAGGCAGGAGTGGTCTCCTCCTGATTGGAGACTAGTGGGAGAGGGTGGGATTTCCATGGGTGGGGATCCTGGGGAGGAGACAGGAAGAGTCCAGTTTGAGGAGAAGTTCAACAGGAGAAGGTAATTCTCTCCCTGTTGCTTACTAGCCAGAATGAGTGGTTTGGAGGAGCTGCTGGCGTGGGTGCGGGAGGCTGCGGCGTCCCGTGGCGCTTCCTGGGTCCAAGCCCAAATGACATCGGTGCTGGCTGGTGTTCCGCCTAGCCCTGTTGACCTCCCTCGGCG
>NW_017306816.1:16051-18096 GCF_000935625.1 Nanorana parkeri
GGGGGGTGTCCAGGCTGAGGCCCCCTCGGCGAGTGCGGAGCCGGTAGTGGCGAAAGGGGGGGTGCTGAGGCGGAACGCATTCGCCTGGCGGACGCTGCGAAGTGCGAAGTGTATGTGTGTTTTGAGGGTCCTTTCGGGGGCGCATTTGAAACCCGAAGTGAGGGAAAGGATCTGGAAAGGTGAGTACGTGGAAATTTTCTCGCTTCTCCCCCTGGAGAAGTTCAATTTGGACAGGGTGAAGCCCGACGAGAGTAAGAAGGACGAGGAGGAAAAACGGCGGTATCGATTGATAGCGCGGTCTTTCCCAAATTCGATCGGGGAATTCTTATAAGTTCCAGTTGGTTTCGTCACGGCAGTCGTGGGCGGTTTGGGGTCCTTGAAGGTAGCAGGGATACCGCAGTTTTTTATGCAAAATGTTTTGTTGGGGACCCATCACAGGTGTGGGTGTCCGTTTAAGTGGTGCTCAAGGGTCGAGCAAGTACTTTGGGCTGGATGGGTCTACGGTTGGCAGAGAGACGTCCCCGAGGCGGTGGTGTTGCGGCTGGGGACACAGTACTAGGCATCTGAAGCCGTAGACACATTTGGTATGGGGCGGTGTTCCTTTTCTCGTTACAATATGTGCCTTCAGGGACCCGGAAACCTGGGAGACGTAAAACTGTTGTTTACACTGTGGTTTTTTACCTGTTGTGTCTTACAGAGAATATTTTGGTTTTATTTTTGTATTAAAGTTTTATATTTAATTAAAGAAAAGTTGGCTGCTGTGGCCTTTAAACTCCATATAGGTCTGGCGTGTCTTATTTGGGAACAAGGGAGTGTAAGTGTGGTGGGAGGACAGGCCACGGTAAGCAAGGTGGTTGCAGGTAAGAACGGTATACCCTTGTCATGTGTATCATAGATAAGCATGCATATACAGAGTAACATTGCACTATACTGCCATCTACAGCTCAAAAGACATATTACAGTCAGTAATACCATCAGTACATGTCAGTATATGCTGTTGCATTTCCAACAGAAAGGTCAGTCCATGATAAAAGCACATCAGGTGCAAAGGCACAGGAGGGAGCTCTGAGGCAACATGAATGTTGCTCAGGCCAAGGGAGATAGGGAGATTGGGCAGTAAATAGCCAAGAGGCAAGGTATATTGACCATCAGGTGAGGCGGTCAACACCAATAGCTGCTTGCCCCGTGCAGCAAAAAACAGAACACATGCTTGTAAAATTACAGGTGCCAGCAGAACCACAGAACTGTGCTTGGACTTGACAATATTTCTGGCTATTTACTGTGATTTCCTTTTGTTTTAAATTCAGTACTGGATACGGTACATACTATTTATTGATGGCTTCAAGAAGAAAAATCTCTTCATCGCTTTGCAACTTGAGTGAGGCTTCCAACTCCTTTGAAACGTCAGTATCCACCTTTTACATTGTGCTCCATTGTTAGAACAGCCCGGTGATGCATTTGAGGCCAAACCAAAAAGCTGTTGTAAATCAGATATCAATGTGCAAAAAATGAACTGTTAATGCCATTATCACCGCTACGAAGCCAATGCCTGAGTTGGCAGCACTATCCTGCCAACAACTCATTTACATTTTTGCATAGGGACAAGGTGCTACTTAGGCCTAGGGCTAGGGCTGCCTTGCCATCTCTGCCAGCAAATAGATTATTTGCAGCCAGGGCCACCGTCAGGGGGGTACGGCCGATACTCATGTAAGGGGCCCAGGCAGCCTCCGGGGCCCGCCCGGGACCCATACATGAGTTTTGGCCGACGGTGAAGGGTGAGGAGGTGGCCCGGGCCCCCGCAGCAGCAGCAGTGGATGCCTGGCCCTAGCAGCGCAGGGCCCCAGCATTGCCGCTCCAGCGGCTTCGAGACAAGCTGGGGCCCCATCAGCGACGCTGCTTGTCTGAAGCCGGAAGTGACGTCACGTTGGTGACTTGACATCACTTCTGGTCAGTCCAGCGGGGTGGGTGTGCAGGTCAGTGGCGGATCCGAGAAGGGGAGCCGCTGCCGTCCTGAAACTGACAGGAAGATAGCGGCGCCCCTCTCC
>NW_017306816.1:18510-19498 GCF_000935625.1 Nanorana parkeri
CGCTCTCCTCCAATCAGTTTTAGGATGACAGCGGCTGTGTGTGTGGCCGAGCGGAGAATCGGTAAGTATCATTGATATTTACCGATCCTCCGTGTACAGCACAAACACTGGAGTGATCGTATATATAGACATATTTTGGCCCGGAAGTGGTTAAAGGTAGCTCTACATGTGCCTGCAGTTGCCTTTGTGACTACCTTAAATCTCTCTTGTAGTTGCCTCTCGATTTTCGCGCTGGGCTTTCCAGATTGAACAGTCCATTTTCAGATGAGCAGTCTTTTTACAGCGAAAACATGCTCTGCTTTCTTTTTTTTTCTTTGTGCTCTCATGCATCTTAAGCGCTTCCTTATTTTCTTCATTGTGCATCGTGTGATCACTCCAGTGTTTGTAAATAACTGGGGACACATAGTACTATGTGTCCCCAGTTATGAATGAACAGAAGGTGATTTACATCACCTCCTGTTCATTCATGAATTTCTCAATGGGGAGAAGCACTCAGTACAGAGGCTCCTCCCCATTCAAAAATTGCTCATAGTAAATATCTTAGTATCAGCAGTTTGTGAATGAATGGAAAGCCTCTGTACTGAGTGCTTCCCATTCACTGAGTGCTGAGGCTACAGAAAAAGACATTGAGGACTCTGTGTCCTCAATGTCTTTTTCTATTTCAAAAGGGGAATGTCAGGGGTCTAAATATTTCCCCAAAGCCCCCCAACAGTAAATTAATAATAAATAATAATTAAAAATAAATTAAAAACGTGTAAATAAAAAAAAGCATAAACCCCCCCCCTCCCCCACACACACATAACATACACGTGCACCAGGCACATGCGCTTATTAGAACGCATTGCAGTGCATGATTTTTTTCTATCGTAAAAAAACATTAATTTAACTGTGGCAGCACATGGCAAAGCTTTGTGACGCATTGCCGTGCGTTGTGATACCTTGTGTTGTAATTAAATATACGCCTGTATCATTTTATCACAACACAAAC
>NW_017306816.1:20218-22707 GCF_000935625.1 Nanorana parkeri
CCAGTTATGAATGAACAGAAGGTGATTTACATCACCTCCTGTTCATTCATGAATTTCTCAATGGGGAGAAGCACTCAGTACAGAGGCTCCTCCCCATTCAAAAATTGCTCATAGTAAATATCTTAGTATCAGCAGTTTGTGAATGAATGGAAAGCCTCTGTACTGAGTGCTTCCCATTCACTGAGTGCTGAGGCTACAGAAAAAGACATTGAGGACTCTGTGTCCTCAATGTCTTTTTCTATTTCAAAAGGGGAATGTCAGGGGTCTAAATATTTCCCCAAAGCCCCCCAACAGTAAATTAATAATAAATAATAATTAAAAATAAATTAAAAACGTGTAAATAAAAAAAAGCATAAACCCCCCCCCTCCCCCACACACACATAACATACACGTGCACCAGGCACATGCGCTTATTAGAACGCATTGCAGTGCATGATTTTTTTCTATCGTAAAAAAACATTAATTTAACTGTGGCAGCACATGGCAAAGCTTTGTGACGCATTGCCGTGCGTTGTGATACCTTGTGTTGTAATTAAATATACGCCTGTATCATTTTATCACAACACAAACACCGCAAGACCATTTATAACATAAATCGCTTATTTACAGTTTAGCGTTCCTTCATTTTTCTTATAATCCCCCTTTCTTCAGCCTCTCATTGGTGTGGCAGTATTAAAGTAAAGTGTTAGGCCTCGTTCAGGCACCATTCACACCAGGGCGGAAGCGCTTCATCGTGGTTTCTGCACGATTTTTGAAAGAGCATTTTTGGCTGTTTTTTTGTCGCGTTTCAGCGATGAAACGCAATTAAAAACGCTCAAACTTGCTCATCAGGGCATTTCTATTAAAATGATTTCTAGTTACGCCCCTGGTGAGGACCCTCTCCTGCGCTCCTCCCCTCCACTGGCTGCCAAGGTCTCTGGAGAAAGAGGTTCTGCAGGAGTTAGTGAGCCAGTGGGGTCTATGGGTGTTGGATGGTCTGCGGGGGGATTGGGAGACTGTAGAGCTGTCAGTATTGCTGACTTTATGTAAAATGTATAGCTGGTGGTATTCTGTATAACTGTATGATGATTATACAGGACTACAAATTCCAGCACTGGCGGAACTACCGGGTCGCATCGGTCGCAATTGCGACTGGGCCTTGGCGTTCCGCCTGTTGGGGGGGGCAGAGAGGAAGAAGAGGCCCCCCACCCCGAGATAGTGCTGCTCCTTCCCCGCTGCTCTGCCACGCGCGGCATGTACGGGCGGCTGTGCGGCGGGGCTGGAGAGGCTGTCACTAGTCAAGCAGAATTTACTGCAGGCACCGCCAGGCAGCATTAGTCCTGCATAGATGGTGGTATTCTGCATTGCTGTGTAATTATTATAGAGCAATGCAGAATAGCACCAAATATGCAGGACTACAAGTGCCAGCAATGCATTATATTTTTAAGTAGGTATGCACCAGTCGGTGCCAATACTGGGCATTTTCACAAGTACTCATACTCGTGAAAATGTCCGATACTAAACGCAGATACCGGTGTTCTGGCTAGAATACTGACGTGATCGAATTTGCCAACCTCAGCATCTGCACTTGTGCACAGACCAGTATGATCGAGGAAACCGGGATCCGTCTGTGTGCAAACGCAGATACTGGGTTTGTCGTTCTCGACAGAACACCGGCACTAAATGTTTAAACTGAAGCGGCTGCCTGAGGTCCCACGCTTGCTGGGGACCTCGGCAGCCTTCCTGTTAACCACACAGTTTCATGGCGGCGGGGGGTTAGTTTCTTGCCCTGAAGACATTAGAGTGTAAGGTCCTCTGTACAGAGACTGATGTGACTGTGGGGGGACATTAGAGTGTAAGCTTCTCTGTAGAGAGACTGATGTGACTGGGGCTGCAACAACTAATCGACTAAGTCGATTAAAATCAATGATGGAAAATGTTGTCAACGTTTTCCGTCATCGATTAGTCGACTTTTGATTAGTTGCCCCTGCTCCACGCGCACCGCACGCTTCATACCACACACCGCACCTCCTCCCCGCCTCTCCCAGCTCTGAGTTCTCTCCCACCACTGCCCGCTAAGACGCTGCCAGCCAAGATGATCATGTCATTGCAGGGAGACTGCAGTGTGGGGGACAGGCAGCTGCCGACAGTCCCAAGATCTCGGGGGAAGCAAGGAAAGTTGCTTGAAGAGTGTGCAGGTAAGACTACCTGCACTCCCCCCCATGCTGTATAAATGTATTTCTGGGATTTGTTGTATTGCTCTATAGCTGAGGGTGTATTGCGCTGTATATGTACCATCAGCTATAGCGGACCACAAATCCCAGCAATACATTGTACACTGTATGTATAATGTATTGCTGGGATTTGTAGTCCTCTATAGCCTGTGCCATTCTGCATTGATTGCTGTATAATTTTACATTTCACTGTATTGCACACCACTTTTTTTTTGTTGCTTCCACCGCTCCAAGCTTCAGTGACGTGATTGGCTCAGTGTTCTCTGTACAGCGCTG
>NW_017306816.1:23147-37479 GCF_000935625.1 Nanorana parkeri
ACTACCTGCACCCCCCACACATACTGGGGGGGGCAGGCGGTGCGGGGGGGTATGGGGACCGGGCGGGGGGGGCCCCGGCCTAAAGCCGTGTAGGGGGCCCAGAAATTTCAGATGGCTGCCCTGTTTGCAGCACATTTTCAGGGTAAGGCATTTGTACTCCCTCTTGTATAGTTGCATAGATCCCTGCATGATTTTTCACTTGGATCAGGGAGGGGTGAAACACCCCCCACAAAGCCTCCAAAAAAATTACTCTTTCTGCTTACTGACAGCACCGTGACTGGCTATGGACCTTATGGTCAAAATAATGGAGTACCTGCCACTGTGGTCCAGCACAGGACACAAAACAAGGGCCAATCAGCAGCCCAATAAATTTGGCTGCTATACAAGCTTAAGGTAGAAAAATAATGCAGATTTGCGGGGGAGAAAGATGACAAAAAGTGCCCTTTGGCAGGCCAGTAAACATGGTTGCAATGTTCCCTGGGTTAGGAGGAGAAAACAGATGGATTAGGAATCCAAAGGAATGGCTGATGTGTAATGGGGGGTGAAATAAGATGGGCAGCATGCATTAGCAGAACTTGCAAATGACTGCCCTGCACCTGGGAGGAGTCAATAGAATAATGGTTTGTCGGCCACTTCACCAGCTTCTGAATTATTCACCGTTGTTGGTATTAAAAAGAAGCAGCTTCACAGAGCCTCTCCACTCTGCTTCAGCCGAGTGAATAACTGAGCCAAAGTGAATTGAGCCAAACATCGTTCGGCTATTCACTTCAGCTCAGTATGGCTGATTTCTGTCTTCGGTCAGCCGAACATGTTCTGCATGTTCACGTTGTCCACGTGAACATGTGTTGTCCACAATGACGACGACTCAGCAAAATGAAAAAAAAATTAAATACAAATTTAAAAAACAAAACCAACACACACAGACCCGACCACATGCGACCACCTCCAGCTGCAGAAGGAAGAATCTGACAGATACAGACAAAATATAAAGAATTGGGTGGAGCTAGCGGTGACATAATCGCTAGCTCCGCCCAACTGTTTACATTTGGCCGGCACCTGCCAGAGTCTACCAGCAGGTCCCGGACAAATCAAAACAACTGGGCGGAGCTTGCTGTGATGTCACGACCGGCTCCACCTAGTTGTCATGTAATGACAGCCCAGTGTTCTCAAATAACCCGAGGACGCTGGTCTGTCAATACATGACAACAGCTGGACGAAGCCAGCCGTGACATCGTGGCCGGCTCTGCCCAGTTATTGTTGTTTAATGACAGACCAGCGTCTCCAGGTCATTTGAGGATGCTGATCTGTCATTACAGTACAACAATTTGGCGGAGCCAGCTGTGACATCTTGGCTGGCTGCGCCCAGCTGTTGTCATTTACGCGACCCTGCTTTGACTGAGGTCTACAGATCGGAACTACGGCTGGATCCTTTGGCTCATTAGTTAACCACCTCCAGGCCGGCCGTAGTAAAAAGCCGGCCTGCCCGAGCTCTCTAGATCTGAGCGGGCGTCTTTAGACGTCCGCTCAGACACGCCCCCGGCGAGCGGGAAATGGCCGAAATTTTAAAACAGGCAGCGATGCCTGTCACCATACAACAGCCGGCGGATCGCGTGTATGGGACATAATGTAAAAAAAAACTTTTTTTCCCCAAAATTTTCTGTAATTTTTCCTAATTATAGTAAAAAATAAAAACCCCAGTGGTGTTTAAATACCACCAAAAGAAAGCCCTATCTGTCCCCAAAAAATGGTATAAAATTAATTTCAGTACAGCGGTGCATGACGGAATAAACGTCAGTCAAAGTACCACAGCGCTGAATACTGAAAAATGGCCTGGCCAGGAAGGGGGTCTAAACACCTGGTCTTGAAGTGGTTAATAACCCTCTTAATTTTTTCACTTTCCTCTGCGTTGTGGAGCGGTGTGCAGCCTTTTTTATTTCTGCATAGAGAGACGGGCCTGGAACGTTTTTTTGTCAAGGGAATACCCAGGATGCATTGTTGTCCATGTTTTATTTACCAGGGCAGGGACTGCCTTAAAAGTAAAAAAAAAAAATTATTCTAAAAACACATGATGTTTAACCACTTGCTGACCGTGGTGTTTACACCCCCTTCCTGTTCAGGCCATTTTTCAGTATTCAGCACAGCGGTACTTTGACTGACATTTATTCCGTCATGCAACGCTGTACTGAAATGAATTTTATACCATTTTTTGGGGACAGATAGAGCTTTATTTTGGTTGAAAAAAAAGTACAGAAAATTTGGAAAAAAAACAGTTTTCCCTACGTTATGTTATAAAACAGTTATTATTACCCACATTTTTGGCAAAATATAAAAGGTGGGCTCACGTCGGGTAAATAGACACCAAACATGTCAAGCTTTAAAATTGCGTGCGTCCGCAAACTCGCAAAAACTACCATACCCAAAATTGGCCACCGGCGACGCTTTAAAAGCTTTTACCGCTCATCAGGTTAGTGTTATCAGCGATTGATGGGCCGAGAATTATTGCTCTCTCTGCGACGTTCGTGGCGATACGTAACATGTGCGGGGCAATGGATGCAATCGTCGTTTACGCACTTAGACAGACGCATCTGTTTGTGGGGTCGGGGGACTTTTTAAAAAAATTACACTTTTAATTTTTTTATATTTTTTTGTAACATTCTTTTAAAAAAAATGTTTTCACTTAACTTTATTGCCATCACATAGGGGACTAACAAGGGGACTAACAAGGAGATCATGAGAATGAATTTGGTCCACTGACACAATATAGAAGTGGACTTTCTTATACCCCTGATGACGTGGAAGCAATTCTTTTTCCCCCTTGGATACCACCGATGCGTTTGGAGCCGATACATCTATAGACCTATGTAGAGAGATCATACGCCTAAAGAAAAAGAGGATCGATCTTGAATTGCATGGTAAGACATTATCAGAGTACTACCGATTGAGACAAATACCAAGAGGCTGCAGAATAACCAATCAGCCAACAATTGGAAGAAATAAACGTGAATTCTGTGAGCGCTGGTGTGAGGTCGCCACACAGAATTCATTAAACTTCATGCTACTGGTGATCGAAGAGGTAAAGATTCAGCTCTGCCAAGTGAATAGAGAACTAACAGCTTTGGAAGCAACAACTCAAGAGAAATACACTGATAAGGAATCTCTGTATAGAGATTTGAACAAAATTGAAGAAGAAATTAAAATCTACACAGACAGACAACGACAAACAAAACATGACAAGCTACGACAGGTAAATCTTGATTACCAAGATAATCGAGTATACCAGTGGCTATCTGGCAGTATTCGTGGCCGCCCACGAAATTTCAGCAGAAGGAGACCCGTACGGCACAACAAGCAAGGAGCCACATCATCTAGTAGTGAAAGACCAACCAAGTGGCACTACTACGGTGAACAGCAAAGCAAGGTTCCCTTTAGCCCAGGCCCAGGACGCAGGCGATCCCGGAGGGGACGTAAGAACAAGGCACATCGAAACCCGGTCCACCAACTACAAGGGACAACCACCAGGGAGAGTCCGGTGATCAACCTCTCCTCACGCCAAGTCACAGAGGGTGAGTGTCGCCTCCTATCAAAGGGGCTTTCCTTCTGTCCTACAAATTGCTTTAACGTATTTGACTTTGAAGTTGAGATGTTTAAATATGAGAGATCACTTACATTAAAACAACACTTTGCCACACAAGCATCCAATATGCGTTCTGGTCCCCCTTTTAGATTAAAAAGCAGTTTCATCCCACCAGGACAGTTTCAATCAATTGAAGCATTTGCATGTACCATTAAACATGATGTACTGCATGCTAACCATAAGTCTAGGACATATACTAATATGACCAGACAGGACCTCGACGCACTGTCATCCTTGAAGGATGACACCAACATTATCAATAAACCAGCCGATAAAGGTGGTGCTGTGGTTATAATGGACTATGCAGACTACCGACGAGGTATGATATCATTACTATCAGATGACAACAGTTATGTAATGTCCACGCATGACAAACTGCGTAATGTGCAAGCAGGATTACTATCCATCATTGATATCGGTAAAACCAACGGGTGGCTTAGTGATTCCACGGCCAACTTCTTATACAATGAGCATGCACGCATCCCTGTTGTATATGGATTACCTAAAATACACAAAGGCGTTAATCCTTTAGTATTCCTTCCTATTGTGTCAGGCTCAGGCTCAATCACGCAACCTGTGGCTCAGTTTGTGGACTATTATCTCCAGCCTCTCGTTATCAAACTACCAGCATATATTAAAGACACTGGGGACTTTTTACAGAAACTACACAGTTTAGAACAAGTCGACCATGGTTGGAAACTTGTGACTATGGACATTTCATCTTCTACATGCATACCCAACAAAGCTGGTCTCTCAGCTGTCGAACACTTCTTGACATGTGATGATACACATGATATTCCATCTTCCTTCATTCTTCATTGCCTTGAGTTTATACTAGAAAATAACATGTTTCTATGTGAAAAACAGCTTTTTAAACAAATCTGTGGAACCGCTATGGGCAGTTCCGCTGCCCCTGCGTTTGCAAATCTATTTGTGGGATTTCTTGAAAAACAGCACGTCTTTCAATCAGAGATGTTTAAAAAGCATGTTATAACCTGGTTAAGGTACATGGATGACATACTCCTCATCTGGTCTGGTGATACTCAACTATGTAACAAGTTTGTTTTATTTCTGAATGGTTTATTTCATGGAATAGTGTTTAACCCTGTGATATCTGACAAAGAGGTCCCATTTATTGATGTCTTGATCTCCATAGTAAATAACAAATTTGTCACATCTGTATATACGAAACCCACAGACAGAAACACACTATTACATTACACCAGTGCCCACCCACTACAGTTATGCGACAACCTGCCCATATCGCAGTTCTTCAGGGTGATGCGTATTTGTTCAGACCCCACGATTCGGACACGACAGATCAATGATATGCACAAAAAATGTATGGACAGGGGCTACCCCACAACTGTGGTCGATACAGCATTGGCCAATGCTTACACCAGATATACCAGGGGGTCTAACACACTGGACAAAGAGGATAGAATCCCCTTTATACAGACCTTCTCATCTGCCTCAGACAAAGTGCGTAAAGCAACTAATAAGAATTTAAATATTCTCCAAACAGATAGGAATCTGACTACAGTTGTTAAAACCAAACCCCTTAACGTCTATATGCGCAGTAATACGCTTAGGTACCTACTGGTACAGGCCGATCCCAGGACCAAATACAGCAAAAAACAATTTGTGTTCTCCAATAAAACTGGATGCTTCTGGTCCTATAATTGCAATGTTTGCAATGCTATAATCTGTGGCGATGCCTTTTCTCACCCTCATAACTATGACAGCTCTGGGACTTTGTATTCATTATCTGTTAGAATTTACACTTTTGGTGATAGTTGATTCTCTTTTTCTTTTTTTAAATTATGTGCATGATGTATGCAGGCATATATGTACATATGTGTATGCATGTGTACATGTATGTATATCTATATTCCTATATATAAATACTGTAAAAATGTTTTCAAATATTTCAGCTCTGAATCCCGTACTACTCTCTGGTACTCCCTCCTATATAAGCATTGGTTCTTTCTTACACATATTGGTGTTTGATTGGACCATTATTCAATTAATCACGGACGTCACATTCAAACTCACTGAAGGGCGCCCCTATTCTTTTCAGGAGTCATTTATAACAAGATCCACACTTTTTTACCTGATTACTTTTGATTGTCGTTGTCGTTAATTGAGGAGTACGCAAGGGTGAAAAGGAGTAGAGCAAGCAGCCCGTCTCGGCGCCTACTCGCTCCTCCCCCCTCCCCCTTGCTTTTCTATAGTAGTTTCCCCTCCATCCTCCTCTGCACCATCGGGTGCTTTCCCCTGAAGAACATCTACCGCTTGGTCGTCATCTTTCTTTTCCAAGGAAACATTTCCAACTTAACTAGTCTAAATTCTAACTTCAACATTTCACCTAGATTCATTTTAGTAATAAACTCACCGGCTTCCTCATCTTCGCCTCTCCCTAAGCGTCCCGTATGTTCCTCTGGCAACCTCCTCACTCGATCGCTCCATTCCATCAGACCGTACCTTAGTCACACCCTTTCCACACATTATTGCTGGTGTTGAGCATTTCCCTTCCCTCATAGGGGGCTCCTCGATAGGCCTCCCCCCTGTTCCCTGACTGTCTGGCTCTCATCAGCACTTGGCAGAGAACCTGTGTTTCCTGGTGGGAGAGCCAGGCACACTAGGGAGCCAGTTAGTTCCCCCTCCAAATACCACCTTGAGTACCTGAAGGGGAGAACTATTCTATGTATCATGACGGGCCTAATATTAGTTGATATAAAGGAACTCCATCGGTCGAAAAATCTGGTGGTAGTTTTATCCCCCTCCAGTATAGCCTCCAGTCTCTCCTGACACATAAAAAAGTAGTGGAGATAGCGGGCATCCTTGGCGCGTTCCCTTGCACAGGGGAATAGATGGGGTTAGAAAGCCAGTAGTGTAATGGAAGCCGTCGGGGTCTCGTACATTGCCCCAAGGAGAGATACGAACTTGCCCCTGAAACCCAGCCGCTCCAATACTGCGAATAGCCACGGATGTTTGACATTGTCAAAAGCCTTTTCGGCATCAATGGTGATAATCGCATTGCCCGGAGACGGGTGGGCTGTGGATTGCTCAAGGGCCAGTAGGACTTTGCGGATGTTAGCTACTGCCGCTCTCCCCTTAATGAATCCGACTTGGGTAGGGTGTATAATACTTGGCATTATTACTGCAAGGCGGTCCGCCAAGATCTTGGACATGATCTTACAGCAGTAAGCTCCTTAAAGAAAGCCTGCGGAGGCAAATTAGGTGCATATATATTGTATATGACATAATCCGTGTCATATATTTTGAAGTAGACTTTAGTTTGACGTCCTTCCTTGTCATGGGAGGACTGGGTTATGTGAAGTGGTAATGTTTTTCTGAACAATATAAGTGTCCCCGCCTTTCTACTTATTCCATAATTTAAGTGCATCTCTGTCCAATAGTCCTGCTAATCAACACTTCAGCAGGTCCACACACAATAGCCATTCTCATCACTGCCCTTTGTGTGAAATAGAAATAATTCCTGTTATCTACCTGCAATACTGGCTAGCATCAGCAGGTGGCGCCCCTGCGTGTCAATACGTTACGTTTCACTGGAAACCACGTACACTGCAGATCCAGGGCATTTTATCTCCTCTCTTTCCTTCTACATTACACACAGCTGGAGGGATCTTCCTCTGCACACAGGACCTGACAGCATCTTGTTACCATAGTAATGATCGGAACTGAATGGCTGCTGGAATATACAGCAGTTTCATGATGTTACAGGCTTCGTTTTTCTCCTCCCACCAAGTAAGCCTCTCACTTTTTGATCCATGGCTGATATGTGTTCATATGCAGCATTTCATTGATGGCACATAGTACTTTTCTATACTGATTATACTGTATATGACAGCTAACATCTGCACATTTTTTTCTATGTTTTTTGGCGGGGTTATGGCGTCATTGTGATGTCAGAGGGTGTGTTTATTGGTGTTTTATGCAACTGTCTGTCTATTTATACCTAGATGGGATCACTGTACAATTGTCAATGCTAAAGCCTGATGAAGGGACCCTGTGCGGTCCCGAAAGCGCTTGTTTGGTCATATGACAAAAAACTTCAATAATTTAAGCTTTTGCTATCTTAAAAGGACTGGTGTGCTGGTGACATTTCTACAATTTTGGGGCGCACACCCGCACGCATATTACAAGCGATTGGGTGTTTCTACAGACGCCCAAACGCTTTTATGTAAACAGCCATCGCCGGCTGTTTACATTGCAGGCTGATTTCCCGCTCGTGCCCGCCGCTACGCCCACCCGCATTCAAGAAGCCGCTGTCCGGCCGTTTAATTGCAACGGCCGGACAGCAGGTCGTTAACCTGTACATACATCAAATTTAACCTGTACATACTGACAGACGCGTGTCCGGGGAGCTCTGCTCGAACGTATTCTCCTACACTTTTCCTGGTGCCGATTATTTAATTCGACTTGCCGTCGGGTGTTGTTCTTCGTCTCCTGTGCCTGGACTCTCCTTCTGTTATGGTCTGTATCTCCCGCAGCAAGGGTAAATCAGCTTGTTCGTCACCAGGCTGGCCTCGCGGTGCTTTGGAGGCGGCCATCTTGGCTGTGCTGGCTGCATGCAGCAAGATGTCGGTGGGGCTGCAGACGAGTGGGTTAGCTGAAAAGGCTCCCTCCCTACTGACATTCAAGCGGCCATTACATCATGCAAAGAGGCGCTTACCACGCAGATTGATTCTCAGCTGATGTGGGCTTTCTGCGCCATGATCTCCGGACTCTGCGAGTGGATACTGAAAACTGTCTGTGCCGCAATAATGTCTGTGTTCTGGGCCTCCCCGAACGCATGGAGGGCCAATGGATGGCTGAGTTTGCGGATACCTTTCTGACCACGTTACTTGATCTTCACGATATGCCTCCAACATTTGTGGTGGAAATAGCACACCGAGTCCCCCCAGTTCCTCCAAAACCAGGAGCTCCTGCCCAACCGCTTCTGATTCATTTGCTTAACTACAAGGATCGTGATTCTTAGTGCAGCCAGAGCCCACTCATCTATTACAAAATAGATGCCAGTGTTCCTCTTTTCCCTGATTACTCTTCTGAAATACAGCAACGTCGTAGATCCTTTACAGAGATCCGCAAGAGACTCCGGGAGAAGGGCCTTCAATATCGTCTCCTTTACCCTAGTAAGCTTTGGGTGATTGATGGCGCTTTCTTTGATACACCTGCAGCGGCTGCTACCTGGCTGGATAACGCCTGATCTACTTCCATCATTGCTACCTTGCACGGCAGCATGTTCCTCTCTGTTTTACTCTTCAATGCTACCTCTTAATCAGCACTAAGGAAATATGAGCGTGCCTGTCCCTAGACTTCGTAGACTTGGTGTAGTTCTTGTTGCATTGCTCCACTGCCCTAGCAGGCTGTTTGGTTCTTGTTGAAGGACCTTTGTTCATTTGCTTGGGTATAGACCTTCTGACACACTTGGTTTGGTTTCAGAGCTTGTTCTTCATTTTTTGTTTTAAAGGCTCCGGGGAGACAGTGTAGGCCTTCTGGGCCTACTGGAGTGGTTTCAGCTCTTTTTTTCATTTTTTTCCCTCATGAGTGTGCGGAATGTGAAAGAGGTTAAGTTCCTGTCCTGGAATATAAGAGGCCTTAACTCTAAATTCAAGCGAGCACTCATGTTTCAATACATTAAACAACACAAACATCACATTCTCCTTTTGCAGGAGACTCACTTAGTGGGCAGTAAGCTCCTAGCCTTGAGACGCCCTTGGGTACAGAAGTCTTTTCATGCCTCGCATTCCACATACTCAAGAGGTGTGTCTATTCTTATACGGAAATCTCTACCGTGTATAATTGATAGTGTACACACTGATCCTAATGGTAAATTTGTCATTCTGGTGTTTACCTTGTGGTTGCAGAGACATGTTATAGTGAATGTTTACCTCCCTCCACTGTTTAATCCTGCTCTCTTATATACACGTTTGGATAAGGTTTCCTTGACAGATCTGGACCCACTAGGTCCCCCCTCTCTGACGTAGGTATGTGACGTTGGGGAGCCCACAGAGCACTCGCACAGAGAGTGTTTGAACAAACAAAGGCTTTTTATTGTCCTCTTCAGGGCAGTCAAAATGGTAAACACAAATGTAAGCTTATCTTCAGCATAACTTAAGGCAAAGGTCCATATCTTCAGCACAAATAAGGTAACATAAAGCTGTGTCTCAACAGTTTGTCATGAACAAGTCCCAAAGTTTTTCAGCAATACAGCAGGTTGTTCATACATCAGCCACAGCTGATCACTCGCTCCTCACAACTCCCCCCTCAGGGTTAGAGCCTCGGCCTGCTCATGGCCAGACACCCAGCAGCTTCGCCTCCCTGTGTGATGACTGTCCTCCCGACCTTTCGAAACACACCTCGTGTGCCACCAACACTCCTGGCCTTGCCCACACACGGCGTGTGCCACAGTCCCTCTTGGCCTCTCCAGCCAGACTCCATGCACACAGTCTCCCACGCTCTGCATGTATGACTGCACCCCTGACTGCCTCTCCCTATCTGTCCAGTCTCTTAATAGGGCTGTTATCAGCCACCTGGACAGTCTGGCATGGCAATTGGCTGCACCTGGCCCCGGGACTGGAGATTTCATCCCACCCAAGACTCTCAAGCTGGCCATACACCTTACAACCATCGCACAACTTTCAAGGTCATTAAAATTTCGTACGACCTGCCCATCTTGGACAGGCAGATTGTACTTGCGATCATCGCAAGCCCTCCCCACAGAGCTAGGAAGACGAAAATCGTGCGACCGTACTGCAGATGCGGTCGCACGCTGCCCATACACCTGCCGATTATTGTACGATTGCGGGATAACCCGTGATTATCGTATGATAATCGGCAGGTGTATGGGCACCTTTAGAAATCTCCAGAGACCCAGATCCCAGTTATATTTCAGAAAACCCGGAAATAACTGGACACCCAGCTGCTTCCCTGTAACGCTATATGTTTTCTGGACTCTCTCAGCCCCTCTGGCCGAGAGTCCTGGGCGCCAAACACAGCAATCACCATAGTGATACGGCACTGCCCTGTTACAGGTAATTGGGCTTTAGCTGTGAATCTCATTGAACTGTGGAGAAGGAGACACCCTATGGCAAGAGCCTACTCTTGTTTTTCCTCCTCCTTCCAATCCTCTTTTCGCATAGAGCTGGCGTTTGCCAGCAGCTCCCTTTTGCCTGTTGGTGAGGTGGGGTACTTACCTGGGGGCATATCAGATCATTCCCCTCTGTGTTTGACTATCCGCACCTGTCAGAGGAGAGACAGAGCCCTTTAGCGATTGGCTCCACACTGGATCTCCCATCCTATGGCTCTGACAGCAATTCTGAAAACTGATGCGGTATATTGGGAGAGTAATGCTTCCTCTGCTACGTCTGCTATTGTATGGGATGCATTTAGAGCTTATGTTAGGGGTAATTATATGTCCTTCCAGAAGGCTATTAGAGCTGAGGAATCTGCTCGTACTGTCACACTTCAGACTGGAGAAAATGTTTGTTTATCCCAATATGTATATTCCCGCATTCCCGTTAATTTTGACTCTCTTAATCTGCCAGACGTTCCCCTTATTTACATCTTGCTGAGATAACTGATTTATATAAACGTAAACAGATAACAGAGTACTGATTTATATAAAAACGTAAACATGATTTTTTTTTTAAACTGGTGATAAGAATGGGTGGTTACTAGCTATGCTGTCACAAAATAATAGACCTCAGATGGTAGTTTCTGAGATTTGCCCTGGTCCTGGTACCCATGTTACCGCACCGAATGCTATCCTTAATGTTTTTCGGGATTATTATACCTCCCTTTATTCATCTTCAGTGCCTGCCGGTTCCCAGTCTCCTGATTTGCAATCCCTACTGGACACTGTGGGCTTGGGGTGGCTGTCGGACAGACCGCATATTTTTCTGGTGAAGCCCATCATAGAACTTAAGGTTCTGGCCACCATTCGTTCTTTCACTAATGGGAAAACACCCGGCCCGGACGGGAGTTTTCCCTATGGCATTTTACAAGACACATCCTGGCCTCTTGGTTCCTCGTTTATGCGAGATTTACACTTCCTGCCTTGCTAACAATTGTTTACCTCCCTCTATGTGCGGGGCCCATGTCACCCTGATCTTTAAATCTCCTAGGGACCCAACTGAATGTGCCTCTTATAGGCCTATTGCCCTACTCAATTGGGACCTAAAGATTTTAACAAAGATCCTTAGTGTGTGCGTTAATCAGCTGATGGATAGTCTGATAGATACAGACCAATCTAGTTTTATGCCTCGTAGATCCACAGATGTTAACCTACGACGCCTATTTACTAATATACATGCATCCCATACCAATACCGAATCTAGGGTAATGGCATCTCTTAATATAGAAAAAGCCTTTGACACAGTGGGATGATCTTATTTACGGGCAGTGATGAATAAAATTGGGTTTCCAATGGAGGTCACTCGTTGGATTCAACTGCTGTATCATAGCCCTGTGGCCTCTATAAAGCTAGGTAATACGTTATCTGGACCCTTTTCTATATATAGGGGTACCCGGCAGGGTTGTCCGCTGTCACCCACTCTCTTTGCCACCGGCCATGGAACCTATACCGGAGGCTTTACGAGTATCCCCCTCTATTGAGAGACGTAGAGTTGGATGGTTGGAGGAGAGAGTGGCGTTATATGCGGGTGACCCACTTTTGTTTCTCAATGATCCTGGTCCTTCATTGCAGGGTGCGCTGGCAGTGCTCACTTAGTTTTCTGTTGTCGGGTCTCCAGGTCAACTGGCATAAGTCTGTACTGTTTCCCATTGATAAACATGCTAAGTCTATTCCCAGAACAGTTTCTCAACTGTCCTGGGTTGACTCCTTTACCTATCTTGGTGTGGTGGTCTCTGGATCACCTAGAGCACATGTGTCAAACTCAAGGCCCAGGGGCCGATTTCGGCCCACCAGGCCATTAGACTCTACTTTCAGATCTAGGTATTAAGTTATTACTAAAACCAGTGATAATCGAATGCAGAGGCAATTATGATAAAGATTAGATACATTTATATAGTCTTACAGATATCTTTGAGGACAACCATAATGTTGATGTGGCCCACGATTAAATTGAGTTTGACACCCCTGACCTAGAGAATTCCTCGCATTTAATGTACTTCCTTTATTGAGTGATATGAGACTGAGACTGAAGGCATGGATGAATTGACCTCTTTCCCTTCTAGGCAGACTTAATCTTGTCAGAATTAAACTATTACTTAAGTTGACATACAGTATCTTTTTTGTAATTCCCCTGTATGGATTCCTAAGTCCTATTTTCAACAAATCAACCAAATGGTCTCTTTTTTTGTGGGGCTCCCAGACTCCGAGACATAAGCTTACAACCTTAACTCATCCCATTCTCCAGGTTGATCTGGCATTGCCAGATTTTCATAAATACTTAATTGCTACTCATTTGGTTATGGCTCATTGGTGGTTGTCGGCAGATACAACCAATTCCTCTGTCATGCTCAAGGCTGCCATTATTTTAAATTCCTTGGAAGCGTTACATTATCTCCTGTTTAGGGGACCACAAGCCCTTTATCCCCTTACTCTCTCTATGCTTACCACCATTAAGGTTTGGCACACTGGCTTATTCTGGAGCTCGCAAGCATCTATGGGATTCTCCCCGAATACTCACTTATGGAATAACTCTCAATTGGCTAATTTTTATACAATCCCTGACCCTCCATTTTTGGCGACAAAGGGCACATCAAATTATTATCAGATATTATTAGTGAGGACTTTGATGCCATTTGATAAGCTCACTAAGTATTCTGTCCCTCCTAGGTGCCTTTTCCGATATATACAGCTCTCTCATGCCTCCAGGTCTCAGTTTCCTGGCGGTACGGTTCAACTGACCAATACTCATCTTGAGTCTCTTGCAAGATCAGAGGGATTGATGAAGGCTGGGTCATGTCTCTCTCGCATATTGCAGGCAATGACTATTGCAGGCAATGACAGGCAATCTGCTGACATTACAAACCAGGTGGAGGGTGCATGTCTCTGACCTGGATGATGATGATTGGGAGGCGATCTGGGACAAACCCTTTAAACAACTGGTCGCCGTGAGGGATATAATGGTTCAGTTCAAGATTCTACATAGGGCGTATTTCACCCCTCATCGCTTGAATAGAGTTAGTGCATCCATCTCTGCTTCCTGTTGGAGATGCTTTTGCCCTATGGGTAATTTCTTTTGCATTTTCTGGGAGTGTTCCTTAATTGTTTCTTATTGGTATTCCATAGTGGACTATATCTCAATGGTTACCTCTTTAAACCTTGTTCCATCACCGAGATTGTGCCTCCTGGGCTTGGTGGAAGAGACAGCCTCTACAATCTCTGAGCACACACTTTTTGGTCTGCTGTTATTTTATGCCCGTAAGGCAATTGCCATGTGCTGGAAAAAACCCGCCCCCCCCTACTGTTTTATTTTGGGAAAAACTGGTTAATGACAACTTACCTTTGTTCCAGGACACTTATGATCAGACGGGATGCCCCAATAAGTTTCACAAGGTTTGGGATAGTTGGCTAGAACATTCTAACTCTGCGGTAGACATGGAATCATAATGCCTTAGGGTTTTTATACCCTTTCCATATTCCATAAATATATTCATGGCGATGGTATGGCTCCTTGTGTCAGGATCCAGAGCACCCCCAGG
>NW_017306816.1:41175-41590 GCF_000935625.1 Nanorana parkeri
GACCATTTTACCCGTTATGCTCAAGCTTTTCCAACCAAAGATTTACGTGCTTCTACTGTAGCCAAGGTCCTAGTAGAAAAGTTCTTCGTTCATTATGGTCTACCTCAGAGGATCCATTCTGATCAAGGCAGGGATTTTGAAAGTCGACTCATCAGGCAGCTCTTGGATCTATTGGGGATTCAGAAGTCAAGAACCTCCCCCTATCACCCTCAGGGTGATGCACAACCGGAGAGATTCAACCGTACTCTACTGAAAGTCTACCAAAGAGAAACAGCACTGGAGTCGACATATCTCTACCATTGTGCATGCTTACAATAGCACAGAAAGTGATGCTACAGGATATTCACAATACCGCCTCATGTTTGGAAGAGAATCCCGATTGCCAGTAGATATAGCTTTTGGCCTCTCCCTTGAC
>NW_017306816.1:43166-57193 GCF_000935625.1 Nanorana parkeri
GAAACAGGAGGAGAACCTGTGGATTGTGAATATTCAAAAAAACCAAGAAAGGGCGCAGAGAACACTGGCTGGCCCACTGGCCCTTTCTTGGTTTTTTTGAATAATCTAAGTATATTATCTGAGACATTCTGACATTGCAGGCTTTCCTGCATGCAATAGATTGCTGCTGCGTGTCAGATTGCCTTATCCTGTTATTGGTTGTATTACATGTGATTGGGGAGCCGTTAAGTGTTTGTTCTATTCCATAGTCATTAAATCTGTTATAAAACTTCACAAGGTGTGCTGGTGTGCTGTGGGTTCATTGCTTGTGGTGTGTCACAGAGGTGAAACAGAAGACCCGATCATCCAGCGGCTCCTTCGGGGGTGAGCGCTACAATTACATACCTTATTTTAGACCCAGGGTCTCTGTGCTTCTTTATGCAATGCAGGCAGATCATTGCTGGTGGGGTGGGTCGGCAGGGTGCTATACATAGCTTCCTGAGAACATCACAGCACCTTCCCTCAGTACTCCTCTCAGGGGATCTCAGTCCTGATGCCAGCATTGGACTGTATCCTGGGAGGAATTATGCAAATTGTCTGCATGCTGTATTTGCATGCAGACTGCCCTTTTAATGCCCATATGTGATGCCGAGCCTCCGTGACTGAAAGAACTAAAATCCAGTAACTGAAAGGGGCAGGTCAGGGACAGTCAGGCTGGGGAAGAAAGAACAAGATTATGCTGGATGTCCTCCAGCCAGGAAATGACCACCAAGGAACCACCAAGGAACTGGTATTTTTGGAGAGACATCCTGACTTGTTTTCTTATAAGTGACTCTGCTCAGGTTACACAAAATCAATATGAAAGCGTCCTGCAAAAAAAGCTGCTATACTGACCTCTCCAGTGGCCGATGTGTCCTACCTCCCCTCCGTTCCAGCGCTGTGCCCTCGGTCAGGCTCTACAGCATTCAGCGCTTCTGGGAGTATCAGATGCTTGTGTTCCCCACTGCACACTGTGGTTCCTCCCTCCAACCCCTACATCACTACAGGACTCAGCAGTGGCCTACAGGTTGGAAGATGGAACCATAGCACATGGAAGGCATGCAACAATCCTGGAAGTGTTGAATGCTAAACAACAGGAATGAGTTTAGGTTTGAACCTGAGCTCCTCCAAATATGGAAGGAAGCTACTTCCTCTGCCGCCCCATGAGCTGTGCCCAGGGAATTCCTGGTCGCAGCTATACTTAAACAAAGGGGCAAGAAGCAGTGATGTAATTGACCTTATATGGCCTTATAGACCTCATTATTCACTTTTATGAATTCATATAGACCTTATATGTCCACATAAATATATGTATATTTGGTTAATGACATTGACCAATTATGGCCATGTGACCTTATACAGCCAATGACATCAGCACAAGCATCCCACCCCTTTGTTTATGTGCAGCTGCGGTGTGGGAAATGCCCCAGTCCGCAACTTGTTGGGCAGGTGGCCTCATGTCACTTCCATGTTCTCAGAGAAGCTCAGGTTTAGACCTGGTACTTTTCAAACCTGAGCTCATCCCTACCAATCAGACTGACAAGGAAGGAGGGGAGAGGTCAGTATACTACCTCTTCTATTGCATGAAACTTTCACCTTAATGTTTTTGGGTAAACTCACAGGCCACTTTAATCTTTCAACTACTAACCTTTCATTGCAACAATTCTTCATTTTAAAGCAAAGGTTTTCCTTTAGTGGTGCAGTGTAAGCAGCAATGATGGACAGTAACCCAGAGCAGTCATTAAGAAATTACATTTTAGCAGCTTACAGTAGGCAGGCTAATTAAAACTGAGCGTTTGCTTTTTGCGTCTACGTGTCTTTGATCTTAAGTGTGTGGTGTCCTCATGAATGCTATAAGATAGGTCGGAAGTGGTAAATAATCATGCAAACGCAAAGGATACAAAGTCTATATGTAGCTATTATTATACAACTTTGCATATATACTACAGTATATACTTTTGTAAATATTACCTTCACAGTGCAAGAAACAGGCTCTTTAGCACCATCTGTTGACCATGACGATGTACACTCCCAGCTTCGGTTGGTTTTGATCTATAATTATATCAATATAATTTTTTTATATCACAGATGTAGGTTGGTAATGTAGATTTAATCATATACAGAGGATAGTCATACTCAGACATTGTTGTCTGCTTATTCAGCCTGTCGCATGTGAGGCAAGATGCGTATTGTAAAGAACCCTAGGCTAAAGATTAAGGCCGAGATTGGCCGAAACGCATCTAGATCTGATTTTCTTTTTTATCTCACATGCTGCATTAAAGGCTTAAAGATCAGATCTAGTTTGGATGCTGGCTTTTTTTGGTACTTGAAGTATTTGCACTCAGAGAGAAGAGTTGCTGCCCTGCACCGCCTGCTGTGGTTCAGCATTGCATCCTCCAGGTGAACTGATTACTACCGTCCTGTGTTGTAAAGAACCCACTGCAGAAATAGCCTTTTGGGTATGTGCACACTACATCCACCGCTTTGTCCCGGGATCGTTTTTACAAAATGCTCCCTGTAATAGTAGACGTAATGCTTGGTCCCTTTCTGGGCGCTGTCGTCCTATCCAGCCGCCACTATGCCACTACAGGATACAGACTGGAACTACAGTGGGCAGTGGAGGATCAGGCATCCGACACACCTGGATGTGTCTGATGGCCTTTTGAAATAATAAAGATTGCTGGTAGAAGCAGCAGGACAGGTAAGTATTAAAATCCTTCTTTCACAAGGACTAAATTACTTTTTTTATGGGGTGACATAGTCACTTTAAGTCAGGTAAGGCAAACTGCACCAAAAGACATCCCCATTTATTCTTTTATTCTAATGTGTAGCTGTAAGTAAAATACAGAGAAGGATCGTTTCAAGTAAAAAAAAAAAGACTATCAAAAACAAGCATGCACCCATTTCTATGAACTGTTTGAGTGTGGTAGAAGTATGAAGCAATAAGGTTGGTTTACTAAAGGCAAATAGGCTGTTTACTTTGCAATGGAATTTGCACTTTGCATGTTAATTTTCTCTTAGCTTAGTGAATGCGTTAAGAATTCACTTTGCAAAGAATACCCAATCATGTGTGAGGGGGAAAAAAACAACAGTATTTTTGTTTGCACGTGATTGGATGATGGAAGCCAGCACCTCGTTCATTAAGCTAAGGGAAGGGAAAGTGCCCTTGAAAAGTTAACAGCCTGTTTGCGTCAATACATTAACCCCAAAACAGCCTAAAACTGTGTAGAAAAATCTGTGGTGTGAGGGCAATGGATGGAAGTCAGCATTGTGGACAGTGGATGGAAGTCAGCATTGTGGACAGTGGATGGAAGTCAGCATTGTGGACAGTGGATGTGCGCAGCATCATCGAGGGCTGCGGTTCTCCATGGCATCTATGGCGAATCACTGGTAAAAGAAATGATGTGCCATTTGAAAATGGAGAATGATAAAAAGTAGATTGTTCTGGCAAATGCAACTTTGGCTGTATTATAAAATTGTTGAATGTTACCTTGACCTGGATTTCCCATATAGGTTTAATTCAAATTAGATCTCTAGAAAACACCATAATCCAGATGGATGTTCCATAAAAACATTTACAGGGTTATTCACTAAAAGGTGAAGAGTTTGGAGAAGGCAGAAGTGAACAATCTAGGACAAAATGGTTGAAAAATCTTCCAATTCAGCTCACTTTCCAGTTCAGCTATGTTGTCCTAGATTGTTCACTTCTCCTGCCTTCTCCAAACTCTTTTGTGAATAGCCCTGTAAATGTGGTTTACATGGGGCTAGTATAAGTACCTAAATTTGTCTGGCTATTGGTGTCATGTAATCCCTGGCACAGCTGCACTCAGACTGGAGGAAGGAGGGATAGCACTGTGTTGCTTTGCACTAGGATACTTTTCAGGAAGGAAGAAGCCAGAGGTGATGCAATCAGTCTTTCATTACCTAATCACAGGCTGGGTGGTCCTGGACCAAACTTTACTTACAGTGTAGGACCTGGCTATGCAGTGTGGCAGCAGTGACTGACTAGACTCGCTCAATGGATTTAAAGTAGGACTTTAACTAATTTATTTTCTTTGGATTCCCCCCTCCCTTCTGTTAAAAAAAATATTCCCAGTTTCTACTTACCCTCGTCACACTCCAGTGCTCTCCCCAGCTTCTTCTTCAGTCCAGGATCGGTAGAATGACAGTAATGAGGTACTCCAGGACTGAGCAGTAGTCACATATCATTATGTGTGCGCTGCTCTGTCCTGGGACAATGTGCCCATGGAGAAAAAAGAGGAAGCTACTGTGATTATCACCGGAATGGGTAGATGACTGCAGGAAAAAGGTATGTATGTGTTTTTTTGGGGGACGCTTCGGGAGGGCGGAAGGTGAATCCCGATGTTCCACTTTAAAACGCCTTTATAAAGTAAAACAATTAATGTATGTAATCAGCAATCACATTTCCTGATATAAACATGACCACTACGTAGAACATTTACATATTAGCATTGGTAATAAAGTGTTCAAAATAGAGAAATGTAAACAATTAAAATTACAGAGAAAAAAAATGTCAGGGAAGGTTCTCATTCATCCAGGTCATGGTATACCGTATATACTCGAGTATAAGCCGAGGGGGGCACTTTTCACCCAAAAAAATGGGCTGAAAATCTCGGCTTATACTCGAGTATATACGGTATATGGAAAAAAATAAGTCTAGTTGCCTTGACTTATTTTTTTACAGATACAGAGAAAAAAAAGTAGCACACTGAAATTGAAATGCAGTTTCCCTTTAAAGCACCTTATAAAATAAATGAAAGAGCCATTGGTTATGTTTACACATTATAATGCGGTCCAAGAGACAGACATTTCCCATGTGCAGAAAAGGACTTCCTGTCATGGCATGGAAATTTATAGTTGCTCGTTAGAAATGTTACACGATACTATTCCAAGCTTTTATGACTTTTTTTACCTAAATGGGGTTATGTTTTGTTGTTTTACTAGCTAGAAAAGTCACTTAATCTTACTGGTTGCTATGGATCAGAATGTTGTTTCTTCATAGTCATCTGTAATACACTTTACGTATCCCCAACATGAACAGGAAAATCTTTGAATTACCAAAGGCATCTTTTAAATCTGTGTATACATACCTTTTTGGCAGGTATATTCAGTCTGGTGATGAGATGCATGGGGCCAGCTTCCTCCTCTTCTGTCCTCCAGAAGAGGAGGAAGCTGGGTGTGTTCTGAATGCTGTAAAGTACAGACATGACACTATTCTCAACAGCATTCTCCTGTGAACCCGGAGTGATTTGTTGAAGCAGGCAGGTCCTCACAGTGGGTTGGTATAGAGGTTGGAAGTGGGTTGAAGGATGCTGGGCGTCATTCATCCTGGAAGAAGAGTGGTGCTTGACCTCTGACTGACTGCAGTAAGTCTTTGGGAGACAATGCCAGAGAAAGTGTGAGTTTTGCTGGCACCACAGTGTCATGGCTGCCCATGTGTGCTCTATAAGATCTAACACCTTGGGGGAAGATGGAGTGTTAGGGGTCTGAACTGCCAATCACGTATGAGCAGGCCTTTAGAGGCAGAAGAAGGCATATTTATTGGATCCTAAACCTGGTTGTCCCCTTGGGAGTTGATGTGTTTGACCAGCACTGAGAAAAATATGGGGCTCCCACTGATGAATTCCCTTTGAAAACCTTGTTTGCCTGGCTGACTCTAGCTTCAGTACTTTGTGAAATAGTAATTCGGAACAAGCAAGAAGATGAAAGAAAGTCAGAGTAATGTCAGAGGTCTTTATTTGAATACTTGTTCTAGGTCAGTGACTCAAAGTACTGAAGTCATTATATTAGTGTGACATCCAGATAATTCTCATTCTCTTTCATAAGGAGACGTCAGTAAAGTCATCCTCTATAATTCTTTAAATATTCCATTAAAGGTCATCTGAAGATGGTAACCTCCCCCTTAATGTTTTTGTTGAAAGGATGAACTTTGAATGGATGCTGACAAGCTGTACTATTTGAGTTGCCAGCTCCGCCCTCCTTATTTGGCCAGTACAAAAGGGTCATACCATTCTAGAAGGTTTTTTCATTTTGTTTACATTGCAATGTGGATTTTGGGGTCCCATTACTACAGTATATTCCTGGGAGATGCAGCCTACCAGCATCCTACCAGCAATATCAGTTTGGATAGACTGATCCTTTAAACTCGTTCTATGTAACCGCGTCACTACAGATAATTGTTCGGTCTCTTGTCATGCAGGGAGACGTTGGACCAGCAGGCCCATCTGGACCACCGGGGATTCCTGGCCCTCAGGTATTATAATACAACATCTATATATGATATTCACATATAGGGTCATGCCAACAAAATAAATCATTATTTTCCCTTTTAGGGCCTTCCAGGAATTATGGGACAACTTGGACTGAAAGGTGATAAGGTGATCTAAATATTTCTATTATCAAAGTGACATATTATTGCACATTAAACCCACACTTGTAAAGTTAATCACATTTGTTGAAAGAATAATTAACAACAAAGCCTTTTCTGTATGAAAGACTTGGCAGAAGATTGGAATTTTAATTCTATGTAATTCTTGAGAATGTACACAGATATTGCTGCCAGAGAACCTGCAGAAGTGTTTTTGTTATACTGTGACTTATAATGATATATTATTTAGGGTGAAGTCGGATTCTCAGGCGAACTGGGAGAGCCAGGCTATCCAGGAGATAAGGTAGGTCATGCTTGACACATTAACATGGATATTATGTTTGTGATGAAAGCTCTGTCAAGATAGAATAGTCTTAGACTGATAGCTGGTCATAATAGTACAAACAACATCCAAAGCACCTGCCATAAAACCTTCAAACTTTGTTTCCAGAGGTGCAGTTTGACACCCTGTACATCAACACAAACCAGCCTCTGCTCAACAGAGATGAATGGAGAGCTTATTGCACATGCTGATGAAGGCAATGCATAGCGCCTCAAGCCTAATCTCCAATCGTTCTGTTTTATGATTTTATGAGCAAGCTTTTTTTTTTTAGTATGCTTTTTTATCTTCAAAACACAACAGAACAAATGTGCTCTATTTCTACCTGGAACACAGTTGGCAGACCCGGTGTGTCCTCCCCATATCTCTGCAGATTCAGTTTGATGCAAAAAATACCTCCATTGGTAGATTAATGAAATTCTGTATATGCTACAGTGTTTAGGAGCTTCATATTGTATATATCTCTTGAGTAGAAATTAATGGGAAAAGTTCTGTGGAATATGTTGATACTATAAAAATATGTGTAGTTAGTTAGTTTATTTAAAAAAAAAACAATTAAGCTGGCCGTACATTGGTACAATTTAAGCGAAGTCCTGCTGAGTTGGCTAAAATTTGACAGGTGTGTGGACCCATTGGAAACCCCTCATTTAACAAAAGACAGAATATATTAGTCTGATGAGCTGGAATCGAGAGTGGATGGAGGAATTGAGAGTTTATCAAACTGATGTTATCTGCCTCGCACTCTTTCCCGTGCCCCAATTTCAAGAAGGCCCTAAAATACCTAAAATATCTGGGCAGGTTCTCACTGCCTAGATATTTGTCATGTGATAGCTAATGATACTGATATCGTGGGCCATGGCCATTCAGTCACTTGACTGGGACATGAGGTACCCCGGAGCAGTGTATGCTGCAAGACAAGTTTTAGAAGACTTTTTAAGATCTATGAATTCTTGGGAGCAGGGTGGGGAGGAGGGCAAAGGGATTATTTTTTTTTATACTATAGGTCACTTTTAATTCACAACTTTCCTTACTAATTTGAATATTTTGATGCAGTACACTTAGATAATAAGCTTTGTAAATTTAATGTTATTAGACATTTTTCCTCCCATTCCTTGTGATCAGGTGAAGTAAACTGGAATCAAAATTAGACATGTGCACCGGCAAAAAAATATTTTCTTTTTCATTCAGATTTTTCTTTAAAGGAGAACTATGAGGTGAGTGATTTACACTCACCTCATAGTTCTAGCCGACCTGTGACAATGAAACTGTCACAGGTCGGCTCAGTAGATCGGGAGATTTCAGGATTCGGGTCTGAAAGTCAATTTGTTTCGGATTTGGATGAAATACGAATTTTTGTTAGCAGTAGTATGTACAAGTTCGTTCATAACGAAAATTCGTACCTACTACCGCTAACGAAAGTTCAGATTTTTTTTTTTTTAAGTTTGATGCTTTTTTTTTGTATATTAAATCTTTATTCCATTTTAACAAAGTTTGATGCTTAACACAATAAAACCTATTCGGGGAAGAAATTAGGATGCATCCGAAATTTTTGTTATCTGAAATTCGTATTCATTTGCATTCGTTATTTCTATCATTCACAGATTCGGATGCAGCCGAATGTACGAATTTCTGAAAATTCGTCCGAAAAACTAATCTTGCCAAAACGAATCGCACATGTCTAATAAAAATGTTAACTTGCTACTTTTCTGTCACATTCACCAGCAGAGAATACAGATGAACTTCAGTTAAACAACAGGGTCACATGCAGCATAAAGCGCTTGTTCCATTTAAACATACCTTAGTGGAAATCTCTGTTAACATAATGGCTCGGTTACATGTCATGTTTACCATCTTATCTAAAATGTAAAACAAAAAAAAACTTGTGGTGACGCTTTATTTTCTCTGCAGGGAGTGATAGGTTTGTCAGGACCACCAGGACCGAAAGGAAAACAAGGACCCCCGGTATGTCAGCCTGTTTTAGTTTACAAGTAAGATCAACAATAAGAATGCTACTTAGAATATTTTAATATGGAGTTGAGATTATTATTATTATTATTATACAGGATTTATATAGCGCTAACAGTTTGCACAGCGCTTTATAAACGCGCGTGAAGCGCGTTTTTTTTTACCGCGAATCGTGGTAAAAAACAAAGCGCGACAGACGGCATATTCAATACGCCTAGGTGTGAACCCAGCCTTAGGGTAATACTTTGAGACAAGGTCTGATATATAGTCGGGGGCAGAGTTGTGGATGGCTTTATACGTGACTGTTTAATATTTTGAATTTTATCCTCTGGGCGAGTGGAAGCCAGTGGAGGGATTGGCAGAGGGGGATGCAGACACTGAGTGGTTGGTAAGATGAATGAGTCTGGCAGCTGCATTCATGATAGACTGAAGGGGGGATAGCCTGTGTAAAGGAAGGCCAATGAGGAGGGAGTTACAATAGTCAAGACGAGAGATAACAAGGGAGTAGATAAGTAGTTTTGCGGTTTCTTTGTTGAGGAAGGGGCGTATTTTTGAGATGTTACGAAGGTGAAGGCGGCAGGATTTGGATAGCGATTGGATGTGGGGAAGAAAGGTGAGGTCCGAGTCAAGGATGACACCTAGGACCTTGGCATGAGGGGAGGTTTGGATAGTTGTGTTATCAATCTCAACTGAAGTGTTGGGGGAAGGTGCACGGGGTGGAGGAAATATCATGAGCTCAGATGTCACTTAGTTCTCAGAAATCTCATTCTGCAATTTCTGAGAGAACTGGAGAACTGTGGATGAAGGACTTAAATTTACAAAGTATTTACATGTATTGCAATTGGGGGAATGTAGTTTGGCTAGTTGTACGAATGATCAGCTGTCAATGGATGCCTTTGATGCCTTTGCCAGTTTGCATCTGGGCAGAGAAACACTTTAAGTGAACCTGTGGCCAGGCTGTAGATTTTCAAGTATTTACATATCCTTAACAAGTAGTAAATACTGTAAGCTTACATGACCTCGATGACTTATGTAGCTGCAGGCACTGTCGAGAAATCTGTCCTCAATGTTCACCAGGGCCCTGTAGTCATTCTCTCAGCAGCTTAGCTCCCCTTCTCAGCAGTGACTGAGCAGGTTTCCAGTCTTTTAACCTTTGTTGTGAAAATAGAGCGGGAACTCTGGGATGAGGGAGCAGGGTGAGCTGAGATGCTTAGTCATTGCTGGGAGTGGGGAGAAAGGGAGAGCTTAGCTGCTTCTGTGAAACTTAAAGATGACTTGCTCCACAGTGCCTGCAGTTACAGAGGTGGTTTGAAACTTTTTTTTTTTTTTTAAAAGCTTTCCGTACTGCGTATTAAGAATATGCAAATGTTTTCTATAGTCTGGTTACAGATTCACTTTAAGTTCTCTACTAGGTTCTTAGCTGAGTTGGAAGGGGCACCATAAAGGATGGGAATTCCCATTAAGTGATGAAGGGGCCATGGGTATATTTTTTGTTTCTCATTACAGGTATGTTTTAAGGGCTGATAACACCTCATTTATGGCCATATTTTTGGCTCACCGGTTAATATTGTTGTTTACAGGCAGGCACTCTTCTATTAATTTATTTATTGATGTAGTTAGGGCCAGTGGTGAGCCCCATAACTAATAGAATCAATGTTAGTGATGAAGTTAAAGAGAATGCTTCATTAAAATAGATGATTGGAGAAATATGGTTTTATGGCGGGAATAAAAATGGGTAAAATGCTCTGTAAGGAGGCCACCTATGCCTGACAATGGGAAATCAAATGCCATACCCAATCAGTCAGCTATCTTGGGGCCACCAGAGGGCAGCACAGAGGTGGCTATAAAGCCGGAGCTGCTCAGTAGTTTTTCTACCTTCAGCTCATCTTTTCACAGATTAGAACATTACCAGATCACATTGAAAGGTGTGTGGGTACCATTTAATTTTAGTTAGCGTAGTGAATAAGTTGAAGTTAAGTGAAAATGTAAAATACAGTATGTTTGCTTGCGTGTGATTGGAAGAATGATGTCAACACATCTCCACCTCATTCATTTTGCAAAATGAACATACTCTACTCCTTTAGTAAGTCAACCCCTCTTTGCGTGTCTGAAGGTTTCCCCTATGCAGGGTGGCATCCTGCATGATGCATGTTTTCCCAAAATGAAGCCCCAGTAAAGGGTCAAAGTCTGTGAAAGTAGGAGGGCAGAGTTGAAATGTTCAATGATCAGTTGGTCAACTAGTCAATCAATCAGTATTATGGAATATTGCAAGATGAGATTAGTGAGACTCAGGGTGGGGGGTCAATGCAAGGCTAGCCAAACACTGTTAGATTTCTCTCTTTCAGCATCACTTAGATAGAGGAATCCCTACTGCTGGCTACTGCTGCCGCAGTTGCTGGATACCTGAACAGTGCCTGTCTTTGATTGGATGTGGGCACTGTTCAGCCAATACATTTCCCCCGGCTCGTTCGACAAAAGTCAATTGAAAAATTGGCTTTTGTCAAACCAAATGATGCTGACAGGGCCACCCAAAGCTCCAATTTCAGCCAATTCAGCAGGATACGGATGAAATTCAAGCTGTGGTTGTCCAGCTTAAGGCTAGGATCTGTAACACAGAGATCTTATCGTTGAAGCCCTCAAAAGATTTAGGGAGCCAATAGGTAACTCATGGTGGAATCTGTCATAATGGTTCACCTGCTTAAATTGTGCTGACGCTTCAATTATGGCTGTAATTGTACTGACTCTTCAGTATGTAGGTGTTTGCAGATATAACAGTAGCATACTTATAACATGATCATTGTTAATGTAATTTTTTTTTTTTAGGGAAAAATTGGCGATCGAGGACCACAGGGGTTGCCAGGCCCTGCTGGACCTGAGGTAACAGCATTACCTAAACTAGCATATCCATTGATTAATTGATTTTTGTACTTGTTGTACATACTGGTGCTTTATGAAGTGTGTCAATGTTGTGGATTTTAAATTTTTAACTTTGTTGTGTTGGGAAATGTGTCCATTTTTGACACAAAGAGCAGCAGAGTGTCTTGTCACCATGTAAATAAAAATAATAATATATGTATAGGAATCATCAAAAGGTAACAAAAACAAAAAAACTTACAATGATTTATACCTGCGAATACCAGAGTTTTTATGGTGAATGAAAAGAACAATAACAGAACTACTCTTACCTTTAAAACTATGTTATAAGTAAGACAAAAAATAAAATAATGTACAAAGTGCATTAAAGTGTATCTATAGACATTTTTTGGGAGATTGAGTAGGGGAGAGTTGGAACCCCTGTCGGGGTTTATTGCTGTTGGTGCCACCACTAGGTAGATTCACCCTCTCTGTTCTTCCTCATGAGTACGGATGAGCTCAGTTTCGGATCGAGTTCCCCCCGAAAAAGGAACTGCCATGGACATTTCTACCACACAGTTGCATGTAAACTAAGCAGCGGGACGCTTGTGCTGTTGTCATTGACCTTATATGACCACATAGCGATATTAGGTAAATGTCCTTTACCAAATATAGGCATGTAGCCTTATAAGGTCAATGACCTCTTTGCAACCCACCCCTTTGCTTACATCAACCTGTTGCTGAATTGCAGCTGATTAGAACTTCCTACCAAGTTTGGGAGGAGCTCCTTTCCGGTTTTGGAGGAGCTCAGGTTTAGACTGGGTTTGTTCCGAACCTGAGCTCATTCCTACTGATCATTGTCAACGAGACAGAAAGCAATAGAAATTCCAACATTTTATTTTCAATATTTTTATTAAGGTTTTGTCAAGGAACAAATGAAAAAGAAATTATCCAAAATGTTAAACTTGTCACCAGAAACAAGTGAAGGTACATCTTCTAATGAGGACACCTGTTCACAGTGACAGCTGTCTAAAATGGGAGTTTCCCTCTCTTTTTAAAGATTTGCTCTCATTTCCTATTGCTTCTCTAGGACAGGAAGTGAAGGTAAATCTCACATTGGACAAAGGAAGCAAACCATGAAAAACAATAGGGGTTTAACCTTTCTGTAAACCAGAGTTCCTCAACCTTTTTTTAGTCTTGGCACCCTTTAAAAGTATGCAAAATCTCGAGGCATCCCAGCCTAAATTGTCATGGATTTTAAGGGAGACCCCACCCAAAGACACCCCCTTCACATCAAAGTGCCCCCTTCAAATCAAGATTCTCCCCTTCACATCAGAGTCACCCTTGCATTACTACCTCCCCTTTACATCAGGAGCCCCCTTTTCACATCAGAAGTCCCACTTTAATATCAGAGTCCCCCTCTTTCACAGCTGAGTTCGCCTTTTACAGGAGCCCCCTACACATCAATCTTTATTCCACCATCACATCATAGTCCCATTACCACAACATTTTGAGGCACCCTTGAGGAGGCTTGGAAGCCCACCAGTGTGCAACAGCACCCTGGTTGAGAAAGGCTGCTCTAATCTATCCAAAACTAAAGTAACATCTTGGCTCTACACAGGTTAACCCATAGCAATTCCAATCACCAGTCTACTGATTATCGACAAATAAAAATCCAGTTTAGTTATTGCGTTTTTGCATGCCATTGTTGCTTTTTGGTTTGCCTTGAGAAAAAAAAAACTCTTGTGGGTTTTTGGCAACAGTTACCTCTTAATTCTTGAGCCAAAGTAACAAAACCGACATGTTTATACTAAGTGAAAAGTACTATTATCCCGCATTAACCTTTTGCTACGTTAGATTGCATTATTAATAATGACTGATTACTGTTTACATTGGATAATCAGGAGCTTGTCTTGCTTGATAGATCAGAAAATGTGCCACTCTTAAGGAAATAAGTGAAGCATACGTAGAAAAACATTGGAAAGGGATTTTGATGTATGAGCTACTTTTAAAATACTAAATTGCCCATATCATTCTTATTTCTAGTACCATGTAGGGTATGTGAACCATGGCTTTGTGAAGAATGTAAAGTATTCCGTTTAAGTTGTGGTGGATTAAGTGGGCAAATAGTTTGATTCCTCTTTCTTCCAGGTTGATAGTACTGTCTGTGTTGGCTAAGACTTTACTGTTGGCTAAATATCCTTGTTTTCCCCATCTAGAGCAGCTCTATATATCCATTTTCTAGTGTCTCATCAGTTTCTAGTGGATTCTCTTTAGCAATATATAGAGAATGCACTCTAGACATTAGAAGGGGGCTGTCACCAGGGCCGGCCTTAGGGGTGTGCGAGTAGTGCGGCCGCACAGGGCGCCATGGCAACAAGGGCGCCGTGCGGCCGACACAGCTCGTCCTGGGGGAGGCTTCTCTCCCCCTCACCGCCCGGCGCTGGCCATCCGATATGACAG
>NW_017306816.1:57546-58357 GCF_000935625.1 Nanorana parkeri
CCCCCCTATGTGATAGCAATAAAGTTTCCCCCCCAAAAATGTAAAGTTACAAATAAAAAAGAATTACATTTTTCCCCCCCCATACATACACACATGCAAACAGGCGTCGGGTGCGCATACGTGTGAAAACGACGATTTTGCCCATTACGCCGCACATGTTACATATCGCCGCGAACGTCGGAGTGAGATCAATAATTGTAGGGCCATCAATCACTGATAACACTAAACTGATGAGCAGTAAAAGCTTTTAAAGCGTCACCTATGGTCAATTTTGGGCATGGTAATTTTTTGCGATTTTGCGGGTGCGCGCAATTTTAAAGCATGACATGTTTGGTGTCTATTTACCCGACGTGACCCCGTCTTTTTATATTTTACCAAAAATATGGGTGATAAATGGGTGCGGTTACTGGGGGTGTGGCCACTGAGGGGTGTGGTCACTGAGGGGCGCTGTAAAGCTTTCTCGCACAGGGCGCCTAAAGGACTAAGGCCGGCCCTGGCTGTCACAGTCGGACTGGTCTTGCATGGATATTTCTCTGCTTGGGTCACAGACAGCAGAGGGTCAACCTTACATCGTCCAGTGATAGTTTTGCCACTTTTGTATTGTATGAAAACAACATGGATTAAGGAATCCTGTACTGAAACATGGGTCTGCCATTTCTATGATAGCTGTCTGGACACTACTGGCTTCAATATTTGAGTTACCAAGCAAGAGCAAGAATGTAGCATGTAAAGTCAGAACTCCTGAGTGCATACTTAACCTAGGTTGTTGACTGAAATTAATAAAGCGTATCAAAATCCAAAAACATATATA
>NW_017306816.1:58607-100892 GCF_000935625.1 Nanorana parkeri
TATATATATACACATATATTGCAGCTTGGCAGTGCTTAGCTGTAGTGATTTGCATTAGTTTTCTTTTTTCCCCAGCTTTTTTTCCTTTAGCTTTACCTGGTTATCCTGCCACTAACTCTCTCTCTCGTAGGTGACAATGCTTGGGTCACCTTCTGTACAGGGATGAGCCCAGGTTGAGACTGAACCCGGTCCAAATCTGAGGTCTTCCACATAAGGAAGTGCCATGGCCACTTCCTCTCATAAGCTGTTGGCTGGGCATTCCCTGTCCCGCAGATGCATGTAAACAAAGGGACGGGATGTTTGTGTTGACATTATTTACCTAATATGTTCATAGGCAAGTATAGGCATATAGCCATACAGTATAAGGCAAATGATGTCACTGCTTTTTACATCAAGCTGGGCAAAGGGAATTCCCCACCAGCAGCTGATTGGGCACCTTCTTTCATGTTCGGGAGGAGCTCCTTCCAGGTTTAGCGGAGCTCAGGTTTGGTCTGCTTATCTCTACTTCTGTATCAAAACAACAGAAACAAGCTAGGACCATGGAACCCCACCCCTTTTCTGTTGTCCATAACATAGATGGATGTGGTTTGTTAGTATTTAGAGAATAATATAATTGATAACAGTGCAGCACAGGCAGAGAGCACGTGATAGTAGGGCAGGATCAACAGGTATCAAACAAAAAAAAAACCTGAAAATGTTCAGTGCTATATTTAACAGACCAATGGAACCGATAAGAGACATTTATTGTAAGGGTTTACATACAATTGAAAGCTCAAGGTTCTGCATAGCAGGCAGGCAACTAGCATTTTCTGAAGCAATGGCCTCCATGTTTCCTATAAGCTTGTATTCCCTTTAATAAGGTTACTGGCATAAAAGAAAGGCTTCAGCTGGTTTATGTAGAAGATACTAATTATTTGCAGGGGTGCCCAATCCTTATTTCTATAACATACTTACCATCTGTTTCCGTAATCCCCTCAGGTGAGTCCTTTACAGTATGTGCAGTAAATCCAGATCTTCCTGTTCTCATCACATTTTCCTACCAGATCTCCTATGTGATGAATTGTCCTCCGTGCCCCTTCCTTTGTCCTGGAGCGGAATTAGGATTCTAATAGTTTGCAAACGTCTCACCAGAAGACGAAAATCAATACCAGAAGGCTTCAGATCATCCTTGGCCATGGCATTACAAACTTGAACAGCGCCTTGTGCTGACCATATTAATGGTAATCTTGGCTGCAGCTCTTGAAAGCGCGGCAAAATGGGATAGGGGATAAACACAGCTCAGCCTAGGGCAAGATGGAGTAGTGGGAGTTAGTTTCATCTGAACCCGAGACTTGTATCACATTGCAAAAAAGGATGGAGGAGGAAGCTACATTTTTCTTAGGGTACTAACAACACATTTTTAAGATTTAACCCCTGAGTTTAATGTCACTAAAAGCTAGTTACAATTTTGTTGGAACATTTGTACAGAACTCTGAAAAAATGTTTGTCATTCGATACAGCCATTATTGAGACAACCTATTTTATTTGAAAGGTCTTACATTTTCTTTCAGATCTACATTTTAAATAGAATCCCAGTTTATGAAATCAATGAAAGAAAAATTCAAAGCAAAGTTTATAAAAAATATAAGTATATTGTGTATTTAGATGTATATTTATATATGTATTATGTTCATCAGCTCATGAGGTTATAGTGGATATATTATACTGTATATGTGCTAGAATCTACTTATAAGTCTAAATTTGCATACACGATACAGGAAACGGTGTGGTTCTTTTATACACTCCTTTGCTATTTTATATTTTAATGGGCTATTCATTTGAAACTTTTTATTTTCTGGCTGAAGTTCTACTTTAATAATTACCTGTCCTGCTGCTCACAATACAAATGTCTGCTGTGTTGAGAGAAGCTTGCTGATGGATGTTTAGCATCTGGCATGCTTCCAGGTATGTTGGATTCTTGTTCCCCTGCTTTGTTTTCGTGGTTCCTTCTGCCGATCCTTGCATTACTTCTGTGTGCTGCAGCGATCTAGGAGATGGTGGGTAAAACCACACTGTGTAGCAGGGGATGTCAATATCTGACACTGCTTGAAGTGCTGGATGCTGTAGATTTTTGTGTGAGCTCCATTGTTCAACACAGCGAAGTATATCGGCGCAGGCAGCAGGACAGGTAAGGGAATTGTTCAATAAACTACTCTAAAGTACCTTTTTAATTATAGCTTAACACAGAATTTCCTGCTAAGCTCATGTCAAGTGCAGAGGCGGCTCTAGAGTTTGCGAGGCCTTAGGCGAGTTGGTGAGACCCCACAGGGCCCTGGTTAAACCCGGGCTCTATAGGGTCTCACCAGCACCAGGGCTCTTTAGGATCTCACCAGGGCTATGTGGAGTCTCACCAGCCTGGTTAGACCCCTAAGAGCCCTGGTCAGACCCCACAGAGCCCTGGTTAAATCAGGGCTCTCCAGGGTCTCAACAGGGCTCTCTAGGGTCTCACCAGGGCTCTAGAATGAGGCTCTCACCAGGGCTCTCTAGGGTCTCACCAGGGCTCCCTAGGGTCTGACCAGGACTCTATGGAGTCTTACCAGGTCTGCGCGGGTCGCATCTAGACAATGCTGCACGGGCCAGGACTGGGTCTCACCAGGGATGTGCAGACCAGTTCTCACCAGGACTATGTGGGCTGGTCCAACCAGGGCAGTGAGGGCCGCGTCTCGCGAGCAGGAGCTTGCAGGACCAGGTGCCAACGTCTCGATCTGCCTCTGATACTAAATTCTGCCCTCTCGCAGCCAAAATGAGATCCTCGTGAATGGGAGGGGTGACGTCTCATTGGCTGGTGGGTGGAGCTCCAGAAGGCCGAGTGGATGGACCGAAGAAAGGGATGAGCTCTCAGTTTGACAGCGAGAGGGCTGAGAGCTCATCTGTTACCTGGCCGTGCCTGCGAGGTAATGCGCCTGCAGGGCAAATTAGGCAGCCGCGAGGCCCTTGGGAGGGCTTGACCTTTATTTGCCTAATTAAAGAGCCGCCTCTGCTCAAGTGATCTTCCAACCAACTTCTATGTTAGACCAAATTATATCTGTAATTACAGCAACATTTCCTGCATTTAGGACCATGTGTCATCACCGTGGCAATTGAAATTATGTGATATGACAAATGATAACATTTCATTTCATGTGTAAATCATCCAACAATATAGTTGATCATGTCAAACATGTTTATATCACACTGGTTTAAATAACTGAAAATATCACCATTGAGCTGCATGCAGTCCAGTTTCCCATCCCATGTCATCATTCGTTATCACACCGGCAAAGTTGGTGTTGGCATAATGGATTGGCCATGGATACAGAGACTTGTTGCCATTCCCAGGCACTTTTCTCACAAATTAAATGAACAAATATGGTTGCAATATTACTTATGTCTAGCAGTTTTCTAATAACGCATTCCAAGACAAGCAGCCTGTGGCGGGTCACATAAAATATATAAACACTTGCAAGCACTAATAATAAAGTTAGCATACACAGATGTACTTAATAAAATCTCTGCAAATGCTTCCAACATTATAAAAGAAGTGATGTATAAATACTTAAGTTAAATGTTTATTCGGTAGCAGACACACACTTAGGTACCATTATTGTAACTCCGTTACCTTATGTAACACTCACCCCCGAAGGAGTCGCTAGAATATAGCCGGGTCCTGATCATCAATTAGCCTGTCTAGTGGATTTTTAGCAACTGGCTGCACCACTAGCATTGACCGCCCTTCTTCTAGTGACCAACAGAGCTGATATCCAAACGAGAAGTATGATGCTAAAGAACTTTATTAACATATTCACTCTGGGAGAGAGGGTATAGGGGCCTAGACATCCGGGGTAGAACAGACACCGACTCACCTGTCCCTTTTAGTATTTCAGCGTAGAGTCTCTTGAAGCACGGTTGACACTATGTATTTGAGCAGCAGATGAGCAGGGATTGGCACAAATCCTCAGTAGGAGAGATACCAGACTTGCTCCTGAAGTCCACTATGTTCTGGGCACCTATCCAAAGGGATCCAGTACATAGAATGAACATAGAATGGCCCCAGCAGGTGTGCTTAGCTGGAAACGTGGGATAACTATGTCACTCCTAGTAAGAAATAGTTAATTATATTTTTTGATTGTAGACCTACAAGAGGCTATTTTCTTTTCCAGAGGGGTATAGAATTGGCTAGGTCCTCATATATTTTTTTAATTGACCAAACATGACTGCTTTGGTTTAGCGGTCATATGATCGGATTTGCTGAGTTTTGATGTCTTCCAGTATCAGAGAGCTGCTTCTCATGCAAGTATCAGACTCTCATCTCATAAAATCATTTGCTTTAATCTTAGTAGATAAGTCCTTTGAAGTCTGCCAGTGAATCTAGTTAAGAGTGGATTATAAATGGAGTTCTTGAGACCCCTCTGGAAAAGGATAAAATGAAAAGAAGAGAGTGTGACAGTAAAGTTGGGGTTGTTTCCCGTGCAAAACCTGTACTGTGTGCTAATGCTCCGGAGGCAGTTAACATTCAGCTTTCAACAACATACATTGGTATGGAAAATACACTAAATAAAATAATAAAACTTGTAAAAGCTCATTTCCGATTCACTGGTATGGGTCAGTGCTTCTCCTTGTAATTAAATGAAAAGACCTTGTCACCATCTTAAAACATTGTAGGCTAAGCACAGAAAATTCAAGTATTTTAAATGCTTACATGCAGAGCTTTACTTGCAGATTTCTCAACGTGCCACTTACTAGTAAATTTGACTACTTCTAAAAGAGCTCACTCCCTGTTATAGCCTCTTCTCTTTTCTTCTCTTCTCTTTTCTTCTCTTCTTTTTCTCTCTTCCCTTCTCTTCTTTTGTTTTCTCTTCTTTTCCCTTCCCTTCTCTGCTCTTCTCCTGGGTAAGCTCCTTAGCCCCTTGCCTCTCTGTATTAACTTTTATGTACCTGCCAGAGGGAGGAGCAAAGTGGATTATTATAGAGCAGTAGGAGGTAACCATGACATTCCAGCTGTTGTGGAACTACAGGCCCCATGAGGCATTGCAAGACTCTGCCAGGCATGCCTCCCAGAGGCAGAGGCATGCTGGGATTTTGAGCTTCACTATTACTGTAGAGTGTCACTGCTATAGAGTGCCAGCAGAGTGGTAGCGTATCCCGAGAGACGCTACCACTCTGTTTAAAGTGTCTCATCACACCCTCCTGAAGAAGTGGCCATTTTAAGAAATCACAGTGAAGTGAGCCAATTTGGGGTAAACAATATTGTATGTGGCTGAAATTTGAAAGGAAAAGCCTATTTAAAAAAAACTTAAAATAACAAAATGGCTCACATGGTAATTCAATTTATTTTTTTTACAAATTACATTTGTACAAAATGTAAGAAAAAAAACTCATAGAATCATACTAAGGCAGCTCTGTCTTTAGTCTTCACTATGTATCATGTTTAATGGCATTCTTCAAATCCATACCTATTGTCCCTTCTAATTTCTCTATTAGGGGTTTCCGGGAGATATTGGCTTGCCTGGAGTGAATGGACCTGAAGGACCAAAGGTACAACCGTCATTTTAATACATTATTATTATTATTATTATACAGGATTTATATAGCGCAAACAGTTTGCGCAGCGCTTTACAAAACTGAGGGAGACAATACAATTAACAATACAATTTCAGTACAGGAGGTAGGAGGGCCCTGATTGTGAGAACTAACAATCTAGTAGGAGGGAAAGGTACTCACAGCTCAGAGTTGTTTAGATTTTCTCAAATAACGTTCAATATATCAATAAACACCGGTTTTTGGACCGATCATCTAATTAAAATACTAAGAATAATTGTCTGGTTGTGCCCACCATGGTTAGGAGTCAGTGGAAGGGGTGTCTTTACTCACCCCAATGTTTACATCATCGTGATTGATAGTAGCTTAGAACTGAATAAAAAAGGGGTGGACAGTGAGCCGGAGTGTTTTTCCTACTTTTTTTTTTTAAACATTTACCCTTTTATACTTATGGTGTAAAACACTACAAACAGTTTGCGCAGCGCTTTACAAAACTGAGGGAGACAATACAATTAACAATACAATTTCAGTACAGGAGGTAGGAGGGCCCTGATTGTGAGAACTAACAATCTAGTAGGAGGGAAAGGTACTCACAGCTCAGAGTTGTTTAGATTTTCTCAAATAACGTTCAATATATCAATAAACACCGGTTTTTGGACCGATCATCTAATTAAAATACTAAGAATAATTGTCTGGTTGTGCCCACCATGGTTAGGAGTCAGTGGAAGGGGTGTCTTTACTCACCCCAATGTTTACATCATCGTGATTGATAGTAGCTTAGAACTGAATAAAAAAGGGGTGGACAGTGAGCCGGAGTGTTTTTCCTACTTTTTTTTTTTAAACATTTACCCTTTTATACTTATGGTGTAAAACACTTTAATTATAATGATAAAATATTGATTTAAAAAGATTGTATGAAGATCTACGAAGAAAAGGCCACACATTTGCTGTTTGCTGCAGCCCGCTGTGGCCCTTGGACCAGTTTGCCTGAAGATCTGAGATCTGTAGTGGAAACATGCTGAGGGCAGTTAGCTAGGGTAAGGCATTGCTATGTTTTAAGACAGTCCCACCTGTGGTGTGACCCTCTACTAGTTATTTAGTTGTGTGTGTAATCTGAGCTCCCGTTCTTTTTTATTATATTGCAGATGTTTTGTGAATAGCATAAGAGCATGGCACTTAATTGCTGCAAATAGGAAAAATTACATTTTTATATGTATTGTGCGATATAAAAACAGAGACTTTTTAACATATTTTTAGTACTGAAGTAAATAAATTAAATATATATATTAAAAAAACAATATGTGGGTTTTTTTAACTTTTTCACATGTGTATGACAGTGGAATACCATGCGTTTGCATATATTTCATTATCACTTGAAGACAGATAACGGAGCTACCTGCTAAATTTGAACTTTTCCTGTTGCACTTAAATGCAATGCACATCAGTGAGAAAATATAATTTATCAGGGCACTTGTGAAAGATGAAGTTACACTTTCACACTGGGAGGGATGATTTATAACTTCTTTCATTGTAAGGGAGTTCTAATTGTTTTTCTATAGGGGCTCATTGGAGACAGAGGGCCTCCAGGTCCGCCAGGTCCAAAAGGTGTAGAGGTAAGTTTGGACATTGATATACTTTAATAATAATAATGTGGTTCTAAACCTAAGCTAGTTCACCTCAGCCCCCTCTTCCTTCTGCGGTCCTGTCATTTATGATTGCCACTTGGTGGGAAATGTACTCTCAATGAAAAGATGACATTTTGAAAGAGCCAGTCAATAGTCAATCCATGGCTGTACATGAACAGAGAACCTGCCTTATGACCGACAGACATGACCTTATATTTTGCTGCCTCAACTGTGTTTGGGGTTCCAGCAGCCAAATGGAGGTTGGAGGATGTAATGGTTGAGTTAGCACAGTGGTGTGAGCCAAATGGGGCTTATTTCTGCATCACGTATTGCACAGCTTATTTTATATTTAGTGGTGTTAGCACATCAGTGGCAATTGATTATGAATATGGTTAGGTTAGGGTTTAGGTCTGCTTCAAAAAGATTTCTGGCATCAGGGGCCAATAAACTGCCTGTGTTGCTTGCTGCCTGTGCTAATACACAGGGACTTGAAAAGACAAGAGGGCTATAGAGAGGTAAAGGAAGAGCCACAGGTGGGCAAGATAGTCACAATGGCGTGGGGCTCTCAGTGCTCTATACAATATATATTTAATGTAAACTTTGATAACCTGAAAGGCAAATATATGACCTTTAAATACAAATGTAGCAAGGACCAGCATACCTTTTTACTTGTATTACCAACTAATACTACCTTTAGCAGCTTCACTTCCCCCTTATAGCATTAAATGGAAACAAAAACTCTTACAACCAGTGTTGCAGGAGGCCTGGAAAGCTGTGGAAGGCCTGTTTTAGCAGTTGAAACCAATTACAAGCTTATGTTAGGGTGGTATTTGCAAGCCTACATCTACAAGGAAATCCCCACATACCCTAGGACCTGTTTTGGGGCAGCTCCTCCTATGGCACTTTTGAGCATATTTAGTGGCAATGCACCATAGTGAAACACTTCTGGACCCCAATGTACCAAGTCATTAAAATAGTCTTGGGTAGAGTCCTCCCACTACATCCATTGAAAGGAAGAAAAAAAAAACTGACTCCTCCAACACTTTCCTACCCCTGTATCATAAGTTATGATATACACATTCTGTGTTTGGGATCCATTGGCCTACATGCCACGGGGATCCCAAAGGTATGCTTATCATTTCATTTCTGGCTTACCATCTATGCCATATACTTAATACTGGATGGAAGTCATGATCTTTGGTTACTTTAGATAATAATGTTCTATGTACTGTTCTCTATTGCTTATGCCATTGCTCTTTATTGAACTATTATACTGTATAAGATTGAAAACATGCTTCAATAAAATTTATTGAGAGATATACAATTAAATGTTAAGGAATGAGCTTTCCATTGATACTTGTAACTAGAGATGTCACTGTTTCTGGTTGTACCTGTGAAAACATTTCTGGATAGAAAGGGATAGTGAGCCAACAAGCCCTAAGGGACTCAGTCAGGTGGAACCACAGCAAGAAGGCATAACTTGATAGGCATTAAAGGCGTTCCAAATGGCATCTTTTTCCTAGAGGCTTTCTGTAATCTCTACATTTTCACCTTAGATGCGTTTCATCAGTGCTTTTTAAATATGAGTTGGACTCACTTTTATGAGAAACTTTCAATAGACACATTCATGTTATTATGTATTTCTACACTATTTCCGCATGGATTACTATTTTACAGGGTGAAGAAGGGCCACTTGGACCTCCGGGTGGTATTGGACCAATGGTATGTACACTGTCGCTTAGTATGCTTAACTGTTGTATCCACACTTTGAGAAAATGGGGTGAACTTGGTTAATAAACCATTGAAAAAATGACCGTGTATTTTATTGTATGGATATGTATCAGGAGCAGACTGATAAATACAGATATAGTTTGTTAATTAAAAAAGTGTAAATTGGCATGTCAGTTCATATGGGTGTAAGTGTTAATGAAGTAGGTTTGGGGCTTTAACCTTGGTGTATGATCAGGGTCTCATAATATACCGTGTCACTTGTTACATGCATGTAATGGAGTCAGATATTGGGCTAAACAAATATTCATGACCTTTACCTATACCGCAAGTAAACTGTCACATACCTGGGAAAATTAAAATTATTAACATGTGTATGATCAAAGGTTATGTTTAGTTTAAACTGCATGGCAGTAGATCTAGAGATATATTCAGATAAATGCAGTTATGCAAATCTTGACTTATCCCTCAAGTCTAGCTTTACTCCACCTTCTAACACTGTCTGTGCTTTAATGTAATAGGTGGGGTGGACCACTGACCAACAGGAAGGCTGGAGGGAGGTGTAATTGGCAGAGGAAGCTTGACTTTTACAGGGAAAAAATATTTTGTATTTTTTTTAAATATGTTATAACTTTAGCTGCCTACATCTAGCAAATAGTTTTGATAGAAATAGTAACATGAAAGTACCTGTACATTTAAAAATGTTGGCTTGCCTAGGTCTAGTACAAATTTACTGAAGTCATGTACAAATTTGCCAGCCAGTAGATTAATATGAAGTTGACACAGGTAAAAGGTCAGGAAAGATGGCTGACAGACAGACAGGAACTTAAGTGATTACAAGGGTAGCAGAGAAGGTACATTCAGGTCCTAGACACAAATTACGACAAACGGAAGTGTTTCAACAGACCTTATTGTACCGGATAAGGGGAATATGACATAAGCAGACACATGTCTGTTTACATACGATTCCCCATAGACCGACTTGGGGTCCAGTCATTTCAGTTTTTTCCTCCATCTCAAGGTGAAAAAAAAAGTTAAGAAAAAATAAAATAAAACTAACCCTGCTGCTCCCACCATCTGGTTGCCATTCTCCACTGGGGGGCGGGGGGTTGCCATTCAGGGGGGCGAATAGAGGAACCTTGGGGCAGCAGAAAGAGTAAATCTGGCCCTGAGTGCGGGGGTAGGCCAACTGCAAGGGTTAAAACTTGATTTGCCGCGAGTTCTGCTTTAAGCATAGCGACTCATAAACGTACCCACATAAATGAGTAGGCAGTTGTTACTGAGTGTTAAATTGACCGTGTTACAATGTTGAAATAATTAACAGAATACATGATTCACAAAAAATGTCTCTCTCTCATTTGCTGTCAGGGAAGACCGGGACGTAAAGGCTATGCTGGAGAACAAGGGCTGGAAGGCTTGAAGGTGAACCTGTTTATATAAACCCTTTCTTCCTGCAGAAACAAAGCTGAGTAGGAAATAAGACAGACATAGTGAGGATGAGCTCTCCATCTGGGGCATGACATAGTCTCTTCCTCCTTAACATTTCTTGGCTGAGATGTCACTGGAACCTTATGGTTGCCCAATGTGGGATTACAATTACCATGTTTTGTTTGTAGTTAATATTCAAGCTGCGTGTACTCAGAGAACTGTACTTACACAAGGTGTTCTAGGATAAAAGACTGTCTGGCATGCATAGTAAAGCAAAAGCAATAGGTAGACTGCAGAGATCCAAAGAAACGTTTTTTAGAATTTACCCATTCCAATTAAATTTCAGATGTACCACATCAGTTTTCTTTTCTCTTTTAAAGCCTAACCTAAGGCAGATATAAAATACACAAATTGATACAGCTCTATATTCATCAGTACAGCATTATGTTTATTTTAATTACAAGCAGGGTAGGTAGAGCTCAGACTGGGAGAGTAAGAAACGGCACAAGGAGTCAGGCAGATGTGCTGCAATGCTCATGTACTGCAAGAGACATGCTGATAGGAGGAGAGAGAGCAGAGAAATTAGTTAATCATTCTTGGGGGAGCATACATAGCCCTGTGAAAGTTTTACTTTGCTCATGCATAGGTTTTTGGGGGGCTCTTCATTAGCAGGGAGTGCAGGAGGGCATATTGCAGTGAATGTGCAAAGAGCAGTAACTAAAATCAGTCAGTCACATTCCATCCTTTTTCTACAGGGCAAACTGAAATATGTATATGTGTATATGTGTGTGTGTGTGTGTGTGTGTGTGTGTGTGTGTGTGTGTGTAAAAAATAGAACATTCATAAAAATTATAGTTCTAAAGACATAATTATGAAAATAACAGTAAATGCCAATAAAATACGTTCTCTTTTTCTTACTAGGGTGAAGTTGGAGATATAGGAAACATCGGAAAAATCGGTGAAGCAGTAAGTTTTGTCATTTAGGAATAGTATATTAAGAAAAGGACTAATTTAGGTAACCCTGACAATTATGTGGTCATATATGTACTGTGGTGCATTATTTAATAATAATTTATTTTTACTGACATACAGTATATATCTCAGTCTTGCTATTATTGTTATGTATGTGTGGTTTTCTTGTTTCAATTAAAATATACCTACAGGCCAAAAGTTTCTTACATTTACAATAAAGTATGGAAGGGCTAAAACCCTGAAATGATAATGTTTCTAGTTCTGTGTACACAACAGGAAGTTTTCACTTTTTTGTTGAGCTGCTACTTATTTAAAATGTACATGCCAACAGATGTAAAACAAATTTACATTCAGATAAAGGCTAGCCACTGCAAGATGCTGATCAGTATCTCCAACTAGAGCAGACTGAGAACCACCTGCAGTACACAACTTCCAGGTTTTATCAAAGTGGGCATCAAAGAATTGACATCCTGCAGTGCAATGCTGGGGGCCCCTCAATAAGTTGTCAAGGCCATGCATTGCATTTTGTCACATACCAATAGAGTGCCACTCTGCCATTGTTTTCAAAGTCAGTACTGACTTGGCACCCTACAGCTGAAAGAGAACTGTAGGGTAAGTGTTTTTCCCCATAGTTCTCTTTACTTATACTAGCGTCCTCCCTTGACCCAAAGCTCAGTATATAGCAAGCTATTGCCCGCAATATACTGAAAGCATCGCAGCCGGGACATATCCCGACAATACTGTCAAGATCCACCCTGCTCCGTGAGTGACAGCGGACTCTGCCTATCTAGAGGCAGTGCCAGCTGTGCCCACCCCTTCCCCTGTTCGTTCCTATACTCAGCACTGGAGGATCGGAGCGGGGAGAGGGGGGAAATCCCTGCGGGGAGCGGTGACTTACAGTCACCGCTCACTGCAGGGAGATGATCAGGAAGTGAGCGGATCGGTGCATGTTTCTGCTCACTTCCCGATCGATAGAGCCGACCTGTGACAGCTCTTTGTCCAGGTCGGCTCTAACTATGAGGATGAGTGAAAATCGCTCACCTCATAGTTCTCCTTTTAACTTTTTTGAACTCCATAATAATCACTACCACCTTGTCGTGCCTACTTTCATTTTCAAGCTTTATTCTAACAGTTAGATGTACTGAGAAGTATTTTTTGAAGCTGGATCACAGGCACTGTACAGTATATTGCCTCTTACCGGAAACCAACCCTTATAACCCGGAAGCCAACCCAATAACTCTCTTAGAAAACTAAGAGAGTTATTGGGTTCCTGCTTAAAGCTTACAACTACATTTAAAGGATTCTACTTCTGGAGAGTGATAATGATAGCTATATCATTGGTTAGTCACTAGACAGCCTGCTTGGGTTCTCAACACTTCATTGGTTGTGGCAAGGTCATGGAGGTACATTGCTCCTTGGGACCCTTTGGTAATGTCATGGCATGCTCCCTCATGGCCTATGCATAGACTGTAGCTCTGCAACCTCTACATATTCACATTGGTTACAAAAGACAGGGACTGATCCCCCCACAATCCATGCGATGCATGTTTATTTGTATTTTAAAACAGATTTACTCAATTCAAGTGGAAATCATTTGAGGACTTGGAAAGTGGACATTGAAGAGAAAAGCATTTGTATTTTTTTTTTTTTGCTTCAGTTGAATTTTTTTTGAATTCTTGTTATGTCAACAGAAAATCTGACCATTTATGTCACACAAACTGAGGTCTCTCTGAGGTCTCTTTTGATGTTGATTATGAAGATTTTTGCCAATCACAGCTGTAGTAAAACACACTCTTTTCATTTATAACTATGTTGATACAGGAAGAGATAAAGGAGTTTTTTCGGTGCTGAATAATTGGCTAAACGCAATCATTTTCCTGTGCGGGACCCATAAAACAGTGGTAGTCTGTCATGTTCATGCTGTTTAGGAGGAACTATTTCCTGCTCAGTATTTCAGGAATGTCGCCGTTGTCGGAAAAGCCTCCACCAGGAGATGATTATTGAAAATATTTTCTTTTTCACAGTTTACTGTTTCACCAATGCTAGATATGAGATATTCAAGATCAGAAGCATGGCTGCTGTACTGCCAAATTCACACTAAAAATAGGGGTTTGTTTATCCTTAGAAATATGTATTGTTTAAACCGTTAAAGAGGTCCATCTGTGTGCGGGTAGATTTTAAAGTAATTCTGTTATGTGCTGTCTACAAAGGTGACCTCATAGATGAGTTATCCTACCAGCAGCTATGATGTTTTTAACTTAACTTTAACTTTCTTCAAGTAACATATTTGTCCTGTATACATAAGCTTTATCTGGCTGTAAATACAGGGCCATGTAGGACCTTTCTAAGTGCAGTAGCGTGATTAGAACTAACCCTGCTACTTTATCGACTAATTTGAGGTTGGACTTTACCTCCTTCAAAAAACATAGCAGCACTTACCTTTTAGCTAGGGATGCACCGATACCAGTTAAGATACCAGTGCCGATACTTGGACATTTTCATGAGAACTACAAGGGTTGCAGAGGTAGCAGCTGGGACCTGGCGCTGGCGCTCCACCACTGTCCTGAAATCATTAGTCTGTATTATTTTAGAAAAACTGTCACATGACAATAAACAAATATGTATCAGTACTTGTGTCTGTAAGTACTTGGGCAAGTATCAGTACTTGTACTTGCAAAAATGGTATCTGTGCATCCCTTTATATATGTCTATAAAAACAAAATCATACATTAAAACATGTACAAATCCTAGGAGCTCCGTGTGCTCCTTACGAATGACAGCTGCCTCCTAACTTTTGAATTTTTCTCTAGTCTAGTCTTGGAGCTCAAGGTATCTGTACTTGTACCGAGTATGGTAATTGGTATCGGTGCATCCCTACTTTTAGCTATGCCAAAAATGTAAGCATTACCAGGCAGTATACCAGTCCGTAGCTATGGCAAGCTATTCATATACCAGAAGAGCAAACTGTTGTGTTCAGGTTCATTACTGCCCCTGCACAGTGTTGTTTCAATGTCCACACTGTGTATAGGTCTCCTGCTGGCCTTCAGTTTGGTTGAAACTAAGGAGCTCATGTTAGCTATTACTAAAGGCACAGCAGCTCCGATACAGATAATACCGTAGTAAATCCTGTTTGTCAGCAGCAATAGACATAGTTTCACACTCTGCCCTTGCCTGCACATCAAACATAGATTTATGGCAGTTTGTTTCCATACCTCTTTTATGTTCATCCTCCTTATGGCATGCTTAGACTCTTCCCTGCCATCTGCTGGACAATATTCAGTATTGCAATGTGTTGACACTTCAGCCACACACCTGGCCTCAATCAGCTGAACATAAATCGGCATCAGAGCGCACAGAGAGAGTTTGATCAGTGTCTATAATCTGACCAGCCAAACTTTCTGTACTCGGAGCTGGTTATCCAATCCAGTGTGACTTGGCTTGTTTTTGGCATGTCTAAGTCTACTTATCATCTGGTGTTTTCTAATTCTAGTTGCCTCTTGTTATGATTGTGGCCGGTTTTCAGTTTCTGCCTTCTACTTGCTCTGACCTTTTGTTTCTTTCTTGACTACATTTATCTGCTGCCAGATGCAATCTCCAGTCTGTCCTGAACTCGTCTCACATTTATGGATTGGAACTGTGTCCTGATACTGTCTGTATTGTTGCTGTCATCATCTAGACAGTCCTGAAGGTTCTACTCTGGTCCTGTCTAAACTCCAACATCTGCAACATAAGGAGCTCTGTAGAAGATCAGCAACTGCTAGAGCCTGTGCCTTGGCAACAGACTTCTACCACCTGTTGTTGATACAGAGGATCTATCTCACTTTGGGACACACAGGTTTTTACTGAGGTGTCTAAGGTGTGCATCTCTACAAAGAGGTTGTGTAGCAGTTCCTAGTTTGTGGCACTTGGAATTGCCTGAAAGTTGACAGGTGTCAGGCAGGTAAGCAGACAACTTTACATTTAGTAGATGCAGGTCAAAGGTAAACAGGTTGCAAACAAACATAATCAATAAACTAGGCAGATGATAGTCCCAGAAATAACTGGAGGAAATGTCAGAAGTAAGGCAGAGTCGTAACCAAAAGCAAGATATCAGGAGTAAATACAGTAGGTCAACCTCAGTCATATGCTGATTAGCACATTAGGATAAGAGTGTAATCATTGAAAACCTTGCCCAAGAGCTGACTGGGAGTATAGGACATCTTTGCCCAGGTATTATATGCCTTTGGTGCACTACTACATTTTTGTGAGCAGGTGATATGAAATAGATTGTTACAACCTCTTTAGGTAAATACCAAGTGTCTCAATTGTCAGCCTGATCTGGCTACTATTTTTGGCCACCCTCTTATCTTATTTTACTAATAGATGGCCCTATATCCAAGCCAGACCTGTAATCAAACTAGCCCCATCAACGCTGATCACCCCACTCCTGGGAAGTTATAATAGCTATTGGAAGGCACCACTGCTCTGGATCCCATGGAAGCCAGTCATGCGATCAAATGCTGAAGCAGTGGCGATGTCATCTCTGTTGAAGGCGGGGACAAGAGTTCAAAAAGAGCTGCAGATTGGCCAGTCTTCCCTTTCAATGAAGATCACATAACTTGACTTAGTAGCAGCCCTGGAAATTGGATTGCCCCAGCCATCAGCATGACGAAGTATCACCAATGTTTAGATATATGCTTCTTTTCTTTTTTTATTATATCTTGATAACCCAGAAACCGCTTTACAATTTTAGTCTGTGTTGAAAATGCGATTAATAAGGAGAAGTTTTTAAGTAGGGTTAGTTACTCTTCTGAACATACTGTAAAGCAACACATTGCTGAGTAAGATGGGATATATTGGTGAGAACGTCTTGTATTTTTGTCTGGAATCTGGAAGTCAAGTCATTTGAAGACAATGTGTAAATGAAAACAGATGACGGAAGCTGGGATGAAGCTGTGACTCATGGACTGTGCTGGATTCTTATATCACAAAAGTACAGAAGTGCCAAGTAGCATGTTTCTGTGCAATTCTTACTGAATTCTAATGAAGTGGTCACATTTCCTACTTAAAACATTTATACTGCGTTCTTATTTCCTCTCTAAATCCAGGCAAAGCATTTTTTGTATGTTTAGGTTCCTAAATATAAATCAATCTCTTATACCTTTAACTTTTTTTTTTTTTTCAAGTGACTGCAGTAACCTCACTTCAACCCAAATTTGTTTTAATGGTATAAAACTGGTTGAAATTGCTCTGTGTTCACTCCAAATTGAAATGCAGTCAAAGTACATGAAGTTAGCCCTTAAAGAGGATCTGGGAAGATAAAAATGTAACCCATGCAGTGGGGATACCCCTGCACTGCAAAGGTTAAGTGCTAGTTTTGGTCTAGAGTGTAAAATAAAAAAGATATACTCACCCGAACCTCCATCCCTCCTGGCTGCTAGCCCAGTCCCCCCATGATCTTGAAAGCAGTTATTTTATTTATTTGTGAGAATATTAAGCCGACACCCTACAGGACAATTACAGTGCCCCCTTAGTTAGGGATGTTGGTTCTATAAAACTGTGGCCAAATTCTTCTGTCACTGCTACTGACTTTCTGACATCTTTAACTTGCCAATTTAACTCTTTAATATACTTAAAGTGCTCCTGTGTCTAAATCATGTCAACTTAAGTATTTGCATATTCTGAACAAGCAGTAAACACACTTTAAAACAATCCCACATTCACCTATGTATCTATAAGCATTGTGAAGAAATATAAAGCGGAAATTCAACTATAGGTGAACTTCTCCTAACTTCCTTGCCCCCCGCTCCCAGGAATATTTTCAAAATATCCCTATATATACTTTTTGGCTGTATTTCCAAGCTGGTCTGGTGACATCACCGGAGCGTCTTCCGTGGCAGGGGGCAGGCATTGCCCATGGAGTGAGCGCCGCTCGCATAATGGCGTGTGAGTGCCACTCAGTCCTGGAGCCTAGCCTGTGTGATGAGGCACCCCCCCAAGTGGTGTGTCAGCTACAAGCCTGAAATGGGCAGAATTATGTTAGTGTTGGTCTGCCTAACCTACAGCCATGAATAGAGTAAAAATCTAGGTACAGCACTGAAGCATGAAGAGGGTAAGTGACGTTTGAGGCATTTTTTTCTTGAAGGAGAATGAAAATGAATAACAAGTAAAGAAATAACGTCACCAGCACTCCAAAAGATAATTTAGCAATAGTCCATTTATTGGCACATAGCCATTCAATGCAAGCGCTTTCGGTGCCTCAAGGGGTCCCCTTCATCAGGCCCAAAATGACAAAACACTGAAAGATCATACACCTTAAATAGACATCCAACTGTGAAGATCCCTTGAGGCCCCGAAAGCGCTTGCATTGAATGGCGATGTGCCAATAAATGTACTATTGCTAAACGATCTTTTCGAGTGCTGGTGACGTTATTTCTTTACTTGAGTTTCCCACGGTGCCATCCGTGGTCACTACAAGCACCCACCCGTCTCTACGGGTCCTTAGATGTCTCGGTAAGGAGTGCAGCAAGATCTCTGATTCCTGAAAATGAATAACTTCACATTAAAAGCAGTTAGAGAGGTGAGCGAGGGCTTGATTTAAAGCTCTTTTACAGTTTTTTTTAAGAATATGTAAATATTTCCATATGTCCATAGTCTGGGCACAAGTGCATTTTAAATGGCCCCTTGGGTTCATGACAGTGTTTAGTCAGTGTACCTATTAACACCGACACCTCTTCCATTCAACAAAGCAAAAAAGACAAACGCTCAGCCTAATTTAAAAATAGCAAAATAAAGGTGCACATGGGCAAGGCAAAATCAACACAAAACAATAACAAAATTACCCAGCATGGGAGGCAGGGCTATCCCTACCTTAACCGCCACCTGAGGTTGCAGATCGAGGGGGAGCAAGCTGGCTGGGAAGCCAGACCGAGCCACATGTTGCTAAGAGCTCTTATCAACCTGGGACGCTGTGGCAGCTCTGAGAATGTGTGGCCCCTGATTCTAAACTACCTGAGCCCCAACTTGGGACATATACAGAACAGTATATATAAAACTAAATTAACTGAGAGCAAGAATGTCTTGGAAGTAGCCCTCTGCTCCTTAAAGGAACAGCAACACATCAGAAGCCTAGTAAAGCTGTTTCAACATTTCAGGTTAAAAACAGAGGTTTTTGTTGCATATTTGCAAATACATGTGAAGCAATATGGTACCAAGGTGCCTAAAAGTAGCAATGTGGTTTCACATGTATTTGCAAATATAAGAGTGTGCTGGGGAATTTTTGGTGTTTGCTGGTCCTATACAAACATCCCTGATAAAGTGGACATTGTAATTGCCCTGTAACACAGTGGCTGTATATTCCCAAACATAAAACATATGTGATCAACATTTATTGAAATGCCTTTTTCATTTGCTGTTCAACTCTCCTATGTGAAATTGAGGACTTGGTTCATCCACTTTGATTTTACCCCTGCTAAAATAACTTACAATTTTATACAAATATGCTATTGTGTAAAGTGAACCACCTGGTCTTTTTACCAAATTCAAATCTGTTTCTCAGTCACTTCTACCACACTACTGGTGTAATTTGCACTGAGTTTAGATATCTGCCATGACATTAGAGCCAACCATCTCAATTAGTCACCTTGAATAGGAACCTTGCTCTTGCCTACTTAGTCCTGAGAAAGTGAAGCAAAGGATCACATTAATTGTTAGTCTAGAGAGTGTGAGGGAAAGGATTACTCTCTGATAGCTGATGCTATTGATGAAGAATACCCGGTTGTTCGGGTAGAGGGTCTTCCAGAAGTTTTGAATTGGAGGTCTGGTCTGAGCCATCATGGAATTTTTTTTTAAAGAAGTGTTAAAGTAGTGTTCGGAATAGTGGGGGGTGTGTATATGACTGGAGTCCTTTTCTTGTGCTTATTGAAACTTCTGCCAAATAAGAGCTATTTAGCCTATGAAGATATTACTGATGCATAATCAGTGTACAAAAATTCTGCTCAGTCTGTCTTCAGAGACCCAATTATTCTGCTGCTTGGTGCTGTCATTTTGCATAGTAGTGTATATGAAAGACAACTCTTCCCCTCCCTTGTCTCTTATGTGCCACTGTTTCCATACATTAGTGTCTAGAGGTAGTGGTTAGTGTTGGAGATGAGGGATCAGCTTTTGACAGCAAAGTTCTGTCTTTTTAGGCAGGAGAAAGAAGGAGTGTCATTGGAACAGATTATAAAGGTGCCACTATGTTTACATGCTTAGGGAATGGAAAAGTTGACTTTCCCAAACCCCCTCCCTATTTTATGCTGTTTCACTTTGCTATGTCTTTAGTCCACCTCCTGCTTTTATATTTGGTGATTTGATACCCATTATTGGATACACAGGAGTTCGTGTCTGTAAATAAAAAAAATGGCCATTTTCACTACTGTATCTTGATTGTAACACCCAGTGGTACTTGAGCCTCTGATAGAAGGAAATGCGTGTTGAGGTTTCTGGAGCCCCCACCTGAGTGTATACTGTAGCTAAACAAAATGTATGAAGACATACAAAGTGTTTATGTTTGATATTTTGTGTGTGTCTCTTTAAGAATAAAGGTACGCTATACATCAGTGTTTTAGTGGCTTTTAGCTGTAATACAGGCACAGAGCTGCATCCCCGAGCGAGCTCGGAGTAACAGATTGTACAATTTTAATTAGGGATTTGCTGAGGATCTAGGTTTGGACAAGGTTTAGATAAAATAAATCTGGTTTCTTTCTTTGTCTTAAAGCTTGCACATTGTTAAACATCGATCTGGATTGTGACGAAACGTTTATTTTGTCTGCTCCTTTTCCTGTGAAATAAAACGGCTTCTGTTGGAAGAATAACTGGAATTTGTTTTTCAGGGGCCAGAAGGTTTGCCGGGAGAAGTCGGGCCACCTGGGGAACCTGGAGAAAAGGTACAGGGAAAGCGTCACCTAAAATTAAAATGATGTAAAGACAATGTTAACTAAAGTTATTTCTGTCTGTAAAGACAACTGTTTGATTTAATTTACTGGTGTATTGCCTAATACATGATGTAATGTTGGCTGACTAATGGATGGACTATTTGTCATATTCAATAAATAAAAGCAATTTCAATAGCCACTGAATTGGAATTAGGGGTCAGCTTAACACAAAGCTGATATTCCAGAGGTTTTTGTGATTGTTGGCAGTCCTGCTGCTTTCCTTACAAAGCCGTATCATGCTACAACACTCCCCCAGTGAAATCTCTATAATGTGAAGCAAAAAACTGGGGAGGACAGCTACAAGAGAGTGACACCTTTCATGAGGCCTTATAGGAAAGGTGGTGGATGGAAACATACACAGGGAAAGTTCATTAAGAGGTTTAAAGTATACAGTATGTATATGTGTAATGTCACATCAGCTTTAACACCTTGGTGCCCAATGTGTGGCAAAAAGTCCCCATGTGGTCCATTGGCATTGGACCCCAGCAGTCTGCAGTGGGAGCACTGATCTGTAAAAAGATAAAAGCAGTGACGTCTTTTAGTCATTTACTTGTTCCCAGTCTTTTAATGTCTGTAGCATGTCCCCAGCGAAACCTGTAGCATGTCTCTCACCATCATTTTCTCTAGTATGCCAGCAGTGTCTGAAAGTCTTCCGTAGCATTACATATGCTGAACATTATATGCATCCCTTTGCTGATGTCAACGGGCGTAGTTTAGGCCCCCTTGTAAGTTGTCACCAAGTGCTTTAATGTGTTAAAATGCAACTGTTGCTAAGATTAAAATTCCAAAAAGAGGTTCCCTTGCAAATAAGATAGTAAATACGTCATCTGCCACCCACGTGGCTTACCTCTGCATATTGAAACTGCAGCCTGAACAATATTCTGAATCTGACACTTCTAGGAGGGGTGATTTCCTTGTTCTCCGTTGCTTCAGTGGTTTAATCCACCAGCCCTTACTTTTACTGTGTCTTGTAGTGACATCAAGCCTATTGGGAGGAACCACAGAGTGCAAGGGGGAGGAGGATAGGTATCAGACACAACTTGAAGACTAATGATGTCCTTTCCCTTGACCTCAGCATTATAAGCCCTAATGAAGAGAGTATAGCCTGGCTCGTGAAACACGTTGGCTTGTTGATGATGGAATCAATACTTTCCATCTCTAGACCCTTTTGCTTGATGTGCTTATTCATCTACTTTTCCTAGACTTTTACCAAGATGCCCAAGCAGACTTTCCCGTGCTTGAGATCAGCCTAACAGGAGACATGATACTCCTTTTAGCAAGAAACTTCACTTTGTAAGCCCTATTTAGGAGCAATCCCAGATCCAGCACCTCCCATCTAGACATCTAGCAAAACCTGACATAGATTCTTACCCTTACCCACTCTGTCAAAACTAATAAAATGTTTTGGCTTTAGATACACAGAAGCCTTGATAGCAAAGGGTTGGGCAAATAGGAAGAACAACATAGAAGCCATTGGTTGTTATTTAGTTTTTTTACCAGGCTAAATCTGTAAAGTCAGTGTCTGTGGTTTAGAGTTATATCAAACACATCTGTACGAAATTGTCCGAAATGATGTGGCTGAATGCAATAATAATTTGGAAACCTGCGCTATTAATGATGTTCCACTGAAAGAAGACTTTGAAGAGACTTTTCATGATTTACTGCATCTTCTGCTGTGTGTTCAGGTTGAGATTCATCTGCAGCAAGCCGACAGAGACTGAAACTGTTTATACTGAAATTCCTAGTGATGTCTCAAAAACTATTATATCTTTAGGCCATAAATTGTTGTTAAGTGAACATAGTTATGTAACGTATGGAAAAAGTGTGTGATTAATATGAATCCAGATATGCACTGGGGTTGCTGTGGGATGCTGTGATCAAAATGGATTAATAATTTGACGAGATATTCACTAAGCACTTTATATTTCAAATGGCCACATACTGGGAATGTTAAGGACTTGAAGTCATTTTAAACCCAATTAATAAAATCTCATGTAAGATTTATAGCTGAAGTTTAATCTGATTATATTTTGCCTTCCCTGCTTCTCATTTAAACCTGCGTGTAGCGTACGAAAGTCTACATTCAGGAAATATATCTGTATGCTATATGGGGTACGGACCTTGGGCAGGAAGTGCTGCTGAGGTACAGAGCGGTGAGGGAGAAGGGATCACAAAAGTCAACATTTACAGAATATGTCTATTCACTATATGGGGTACTGTATGTACCTGGGGCCTGGAACTTTTGGTCCGCCTCTAGGCAGTGTTAAAGGAGAACTATGAGGTGAGTGATTTTCACTCATCCTCAAGTTAGAGCCGACGTGTGACAAGAAAACTGTATTGATCAGGGAGTGAGCGAACACATACCGTCGCTCGCTGACTTTCAGATCATCTCCCTGCAGAGAGCAGTGACTATCAGTCATGCTCCCCACAGGGATTGCCCTCCCCTCCCTGCTACGATCCTCCAGCGTTGACTGGAGGAACAGACGAGGAGCGGGCAGGCACAGCTAGCTCTGCTTCTAGAAAGGCAGAGCCCGCTGTCAGCCAGCGGGATGAATCTCGACAGTATTGTCAAGATCCGTCCCGGCTGCGGCGCTCCGATTATATAGCGAGCTGTAGCTCGCTATATACTGAGCTTTAGGCTAAGGGAGGAGGTTAGTATATGTTCTCCCGTGACCCTAACGAGAACTATGGGATAAAAAGTTTACCCCATAGTTTTCTTTTCATTTCGTCGACTAATAAGTTTCATCATAGTTTTCATCAACAACACATTTCTACTGACTAAAACGAAATAAAAACTAAGTTATGATGGCCAAAGCTATAACGAAAATATAGGGACATTTTAGTTGACTGACTAAAACTAGACCGAAATGTTAGGGAGAGACAATTTGGGAAGAGATCCAATCAGAATAAATCTCCCGTTCTGGTTCCATCCTGAATGAACAGCTAATAGGTAATATGTGCAATGGCATTACAGCCAATATAGTTTTCCATTTTGATATATTTTAGAGTTGCACTTCTGCTTGAAAGAATGAAGAATGTCATATGCAAGTTATAATCAATGCATATCTAATTACTGGTCCTTTGTTGAAAATACTCAATATTTTTGTTTCTTTGGAAGACTTGGTATAATCTAATTTTAACATAAATAAAGACATGTTATATATATGTGTTTGTATTGCACATTTAAACATTAATAACAAAAGGAATAACAGGTTAACAGATGTTTACTCCAGAAGAATATATAATGAGATTGGAAATTCTAGGGAAAATCCTAAATTACTCTTTCACTAAACCCACTAGATTTTAGTAGACTTATTCTACTGTAGATTTAGTCGACTAAAATCTTATGATATTTAGTCGAGTAAAACTAAAACAATTCAGATGACTGAAATATGACTAAAACGAAATGGCATTTTAGTCAAAAGACTATGACTAAAACTAAATCGAAATTTGCTGTCACAATTAACACTGCCTCCTGGAACACATGACAGTGCGCATCCTCTGAGGGGGAAGAAAATGCCTATTCCCCAAGATCTTGTGAGATTTTGAAGTTTACAGATGAGATTTCCCAGAAGGCACTGGTGATGTAACCTTCCCAGGATGCATTTGTGAGGCTTGGGCTACATCACCAGTGCCTCACCCAACCAGGAAGTGAAAAAACAAAAAAATGTTTGTTTAACTAATGAATGTAAGAGGATTTCATATCAGCACGCCAAACTTTATGCTAATGTGATTTTTAGTTAAAGGGGGTAAAGGTGGAGATCCACTTTAATGTATTCTGTGTCTCTAGCTGCCATTAACACATGCAGGGATTTTGGATCCAAGCTTCAGTGTGTGCTAATTAAACTGAGTGGCTCCTGCATTAATTGTAGGATTTATCCACATCTGACCTGAGGGAGCACATGCATGGTTTGAGTAAAAGACAGATCGAGTCGTCTTTGTTCTATCTGATTTAATTGGCAAAAGATTCCTTTTTGCTTCATATTACATAACCACAAGTTTGTTCAACCTTCGAAGAGCTGTCAGAAAATGATCCCATTAATGTACTGTCATTAAAATGCAATTTTTCCCTCATAAATTTGCTTCCTTTTTCCTTCTGTAAAATAATACATATGTACTGTGGTAGTAAAAGACTAAGCTCTTGCTCTAATTTACAGGGAGAACGGGGAAATCCTGGACCTGAAGGGCCTTCTGGTGAAAAGGGATCACCTGTAAGTATAAAGTATTAAAAACAATGTAAAGCTGAACAGTTGAAATCCAAATGTGAACTGTTTAACCTGCCAAAGAATTTGTAATTGTGATCAGCCTGTATTATGATACAGTTATCCCTGTAAGACAGCACAGGCAATTCCTGCTGATTGAACGAGGAAGGAGCAGCAGCACATTGATGAGTGATCAGTCTGTTCACTCTGATTCTGTGATTCTTAGGGAGACATTATTTCTAGATAGGATGCCATAGTTGTGCATTTGTGTTGTCTTTTAGTAGACACCCAGCCGACATTTTGTTTATTTCAAAGGCAACAAAAGCCAAGTCATTTCTTTTGGCTTTAGTCCTCTTTTGGATCAAAAGAGTACATTTACTAATGTACTCCTGTGACCCAAAGTGAGCATCTAGCGGGGTTGTGCCCACTATTTGCTGACAGCGCAAAGCCTCACTGCAGCCAGGAAAGATCCTGACATGATTGGCGTTATCCACCCCACTTCCTGATTGACAGCTGGCGCTGCCTCTGTAGAGCCAGGACCAGCTGTGCCCACCCCCTTCCCTGTCTGTCCCTCTGGAGGAACAAAGAGGGGAGGAGGGAGTCCCTGCGGGGAGTGGCGAATGGCAGGGAGAAGACCGTGAGCTGAGCAATCAGCAGTTCATGATCGATCAACGTTCGACCTATAGAGCCTGCATGTGACAGCTGTAGTATGACACGCCGGCTCTAAGTATTGGGAAGAGTACATTTTACTCTCCCAATACTTCTGCTTTAAAATAAACGTGTCCATAAAGTGTAAAGCTGGCTATACATAGATCAAATGTCAGCCATTTCCTGCTGCAATTAGACCAAAATTTGATCTGTAGGTGGCCCTGCTGGCACCACCTGACTTGACAAATTAACTCTTGACAAAAGAGCCAGGTGGAAAATTGCCTGCGTATTTATAAGAGTATTTATACTTATGTTGGAGGCTCCCACCTTCCTTGTTTAAAAAGCACTGAGTAAAAGGCATAACAATCTTAATAATACTTACCTTATCATCCACCTGGCTCAACTAGGCCAGGGTGACATCACTGGGCTTTCTTGGCAGATCCTAGAAAAGCTGAGAACACCAAATCCTGGACAATTGTACTTCTGCACAGTGAAGAGCAAGTCTGCTTTAACAAGTAGTAAGTAAGCATTCAAACAAGCCCTCATTGTCCTCTATAACTGCAGGCATTATGGAGCAATTGATCCTCAAATTTCACAGAAGAAGCAAATTCTAGTGGACTCTATAAGCAGATTATGTAATTCTGTTATCCCTTCCAAAGCAGCTACTCTGTATTTACAGTATATTAGAGATTAGAAGGTTGTAAGGCTGCTGAGTCACTGCTGGGAGGGAGAGCATGGGGTAGCTGAGCTGCGAACAGATATGTTGACTGGATGAGCAAGGTGCCACTCTGTCACTGGTGAATGACACTTTGCAGTGTTCCTGTCAGTAAGGGTGTGACACAATGAAAGCAGGTGAGTATTTTTTGCCCTTTATAACGATCCTGTTATTGGTATATTTTTACCAGCGACAGGATCGCAAGTCCCACATGGCCCTTACGCAACGCCAATTTGACAACTACTGTTCCATTTAGTGGAGTCTTTTTTTGACCTGTATGTTTACATAAGAAAAATATGAGCTCAAGTAAAGGATGTGATGTGCAAAGGATAAAGATAAAATCCAGGCAATAAACCACATTTAGCTCAGGATAGCAGTCTGACTGTGTTCTGAACTCAGCACAATATTAGTGTTTCCTCTGTGCAGCAGAAGGAAGACATTTCCTCTGGCAAAGCACTCTCATTGTGAAACTGGTACCAGAAACTTATGTAATGATTGTTTTGTGGTTTCAATGGAACTTGCAGATTTTCCGACTTTTCTGCTGAGCTATTCAAGAGCAAAATTATTTTCCATCATTATAACTTATGCTTTAAGCAGTTGGATTGACCACCAGGGTAACATTACAAGACTTATTGCATGGAAATGTAATTTAACATCTTTTCAAGTTGCCGCAGGACATATACAGCTTGAGGAATGTGGAAAAACAGCGGAATCTGGCCTGCTGGAACTAAGTATCTGTGATTTCCCAGAGTGCCTATAGGCTTCACCTACATGTGGTTTGCCACAACTATGTACACTCTGCCCCGGCTACTTCAGTTCATTCAAACTGTTATTGGTACTGTCAGCACCCAAACACACCCTGTCTGTACCCAAATATAGACTTCTGACATCCATAAACAACCTACCTTCCTGCATCCATACAGCATGTCTGCCTATACCCAAGCATAGTCTACCTTCCAGCATCCAAACACACATAGATCCCAACTTATTCGTAGAAGCTGATTACAGTCTGTCTGGCTGTACCCAAATAGAACCTGTCTTTTTGCACCCAAACAACCTGCCTTCAACATAACACAAGCCTGTTTAGCTGCACCCAAATAGAGCCTGCCCTGTACCTAAACAACCTGCCTGCAAGAAAACCCAGCCTTTGTGTCTGCCTGGTGGACCAAAATAGAGCCTGGCTTCCTCCTCCCAAACAATCCGCCTGCAACCAAACACAGACTGCCTGTCTAGACCCATATACTGCCTTCCCACACCCACTAGTTTTCTGGTAACCATGCACAACCTGGCTGCCTGCAACCAAACCCATATTGTTTTATAGTAAATGATTTTTCAAATAGTTTACTGTCTTCATAACTTGATTTTGCTGATATTATGTTGGTTTTATGAATTTTTTTTATTAATTATATTTTATTTTCAGGGCTATCCTGGACCTCCAGGAACACCTGGACCAATTGGTCCACCAGGATTACTAGTAAGTGAAAACTAGCACATCATGACTGTTGCTACAGTACGTTGATCTGAGTCCATGGATTCATTATCATAAAGATACATACCACAACACCCACAGTTATTCAGTACCATACAGCATTTTGTAGTGACTGTGCAGTAACCTTAAGCAGCCAATTAGCTTTAATTGTTGCTGAAAAGGTAGAACCTTATTTGGGTCTTATATTTGTAACAAGGCAAAAACAATTATCATCTTATTACAGGGTCCTGCTGGACAGAGAGGATCACCAGGAATACAAGGTCCAAATGGTCAAAGAGTAAGTACAGTGATCTTAGAAGTTTTGAGTTGTATTTATTTCTGTGTTAGAGAACTAAGAGGATGGATATTCATCTCCACTGAATACACCATGTCTATTACACTACATAACTTGGCAGAGCCCAGAGATTTCATAAACCTTTCCTCAGGATTTGGGAATAATAAATCTTGCATTCAAATAATGTTGTGCGCTCTACGTGGGTACATCATATGACACTTCCCAGTGAGGGATGTCAAGCTGAAAGCCTTACCTGACACTGAAATTCAGGTTGCTGGCGCATCCAGTTTTCTTTAAGAATACCTTGCGCACTGTGTTCAGATCTGTTTTATTAAAGTCCCCTCCTGAGCAAATTTATCCTTCAGTTGAAGGATAAATTGTGTAACTGTAATGGTCAGATGATTCTGAGAGCTCTACCACAATTAACACAACTATCAGTAGGGACACCCAAGCTGGGAACATTCATGGTGATGACTCGGACAAGAATACGTGCCTTGGTTCTTCAGGTTGGGCATAAGTCTGACAAATCCATTCTGTAAAAAAATTAAAACAGTAAATGCAGAGCTTGCACATGGGTCAGTATAAGGCAAGGATGGCTAGCAAATTCTTTATGAACCATTCCTCAATCTAAAGGATGTTTTTGATTTTCACCACAAAGCATGTTGAGGAACAATTGCCACACAGACAGGCACCTTCGATGGAATGACACAAAACATCACAGAAGACTATTAGTTTTTCTTGTGATGATCTAGTTATGGGCCATGGCCTCCTTTTTGTATAATCTTCCCATTTTTTCTGTGCCTATTCCTATAACCAAACATGATTTAGAAGTCAGCTGTAAACTATTTGTACCCAACAAACATAGTTAGTGGTGGCCTAGCGGTAATTGAAATGCCGATGTATTTATTTATGAAAATGCTCAGAGTCAGAGAAAAAGAGCTAATTAGACCCAGAGTACACACTAATGAAATGACCTTCTCTGAAGACAAATGAAACACTTATGAGCTATAAAATTAGAAATAACCTCGTCTAAACTGTGAGATGTGCTTACAGTGCATCTGATCCAGATGTCATTGGAAAGACACATCAATAGCAATAAATACTTGAAATGAGCAGGGGTGATAGACCTTGGGTAAGACATCAAAGGAGAGTCATGGAAGAGGGGAGTTGGAGTAGGTTAGGTCAGGGAAGGAGGCAAAAAAGGATAAGTATATTTTGGCTTGGCTAAGATAGACTTTGAGCTAGTCAAGAGCGGGCATTGCTTATACTTCATCAAATTATAGTTTTGCACTGATTGAAATCTTGCACGGTAAAAGATTCTGCTACAGTTGAGATTTAAAATAACTAGATAGATAGATAGACAGATAGATAGACAGATAGATAGACAGATAGATAGACAGATAGATAGATAGATAGATAGATAGATAGATAGATAGATAGATAGATAGATAGATAGATAGATAGATAGATAGATAGATAGAATACCACGACTTCTACACATGCGTGTCCAAGTCATATTTGGACTAGAACAGTGCTTTAGACTTCAAGGGGAAGGTATTCATAGTTCACGGAGAATGCTGTGTCATGTATTAAATGTTATTTGTAAATTTTGTAAGAGAAAAAGGAATAGAAAATTAACTAAAACCAATATATTTTTCAGCGATACTTGGTTTTGTCCAGTTTAATTTTTTTGGAGTTGCTGTTGTTGTTCATGCTGGGCAGATTTACCCTCTCTTATTTGTCCTTGTAAATGTTTCCAGAGGCAGAAAGTGGCGGAAATGCAAACTTTTGTCACCATAACAAGGGTTGAGTGTAAATTATCCAATGGGGACACCTGTTTCGTTGACAGTTGTCTAAGGGGCAAATTATCCTCACTTTTCAGTGATTTTCTCTTACTTTTTTGTGCATCTGCAGCACAGGAAGTGAAGGGAAATCTCCCCAACAGAACACAGACAGCAAAAATAAACTGACAGGGGATTTAACCCTTCCCTACTGGATCTAGAGCTAAAAAAAAGTTTGTCCTATACAAACTTGAATGTCTGATACTACATGACAGATGTTTTGCTTAAAGCACATGTTTGAACTGAAAGGAAAGCTTTCATGAGAAAAATATGGGGGCTACCATTGGAAAGCTCTCCTTCTGAAAATGATAGTGACCTGGCTGTTGTGCTGACCCTCTTGATTCAATTGCCACTTATTGAAATATAGTAGGAAAATAAGGACTTTTGACTTTACTATGATTTTCCTGACCTGTATGTTTGATCTGGGCCATGGTTTAGAAACTTTTGGTGCCAATGAGTCAGCATAGGCAGCAGGCAACTAGTAGTTCAGGAATGATAGCCCCATATTTCCCTCCTAACAGTACCTTAAAGATACCTTGTCAACAGATTAAACAATTGCAGGCAAAAACACAGAAATGACACACTGGGCCACAGGTGTAGGTTTGAATGACATTGGATGTCATTCAGCCTGGAAGAGAAGAAGCATTGGATCTCTGAGCTGTGAGTTTGCAGGGGACAATGCCAAAGATAATGTACATCAGCCAGATCTGCTTTTTTTTAAATTTCTAAATCATGCTGGGATCTGAAATGTTTCATTCCCCAACTATCTCTGAAGACAAATGAAACACTTATGAGCTATAAAATTAGAAATAACCTCGTCTAAACTGTGAGATGTGCTTACAGTGCATCTGATCCAGATGTCATTGGAAAGACACATCAATAGCAATAAATACTTGAAATGAGCAGGGGTGATAGACCTTGGGTAAGACATCAAAGGAGAGTCATGGAAGAGGGGAGTTGGAGTAGGTTAGGTCAGGGAAGGAGGCAAAAAAGGATAAGTATATTTTGGCTTGGCTAAGATAGACTTTGAGCTAGTCAAGAGCGGGCATTGCTTATACTTCATCAAATTATAGTTTTGCACTGATTGAAATCTTGCACGGTAAAAGATTCTGCTACAGTTGAGATTTAAAATAACTAGATAGATAGATAGACAGATAGATAGACAGATAGATAGACAGATAGATAGATAGATAGATAGATAGATAGATAGATAGATAGATAGATAGATAGATAGATAGATAGATAGATAGAATACCACGACTTCTACACATGCGTGTCCAAGTCATATTTGGACTAGAACAGTGCTTTAGACTTCAAGGGGAAGGTATTCATAGTTCACGGAGAATGCTGTGTCATGTATTAAATGTTATTTGTAAATTTTGTAAGAGAAAAAGGAATAGAAAATTAACTAAAACCAATATATTTTTCAGCGATACTTGGTTTTGTCCAGTTTAATTTTTTTGGAGTTGCTGTTGTTGTTCATGCTGGGCAGATTTACCCTCTCTTATTTGTCCTTGTAAATGTTTCCAGAGGCAGAAAGTGGCGGAAATGCAAACTTTTGTCACCATAACAAGGGTTGAGTGTAAATTATCCAATGGGGACACCTGTTTCGTTGACAGTTGTCTAAGGGGCAAATTATCCTCACTTTTCAGTGATTTTCTCTTACTTTTTTGTGCATCTGCAGCACAGGAAGTGAAGGGAAATCTCCCCAACAGAACACAGACAGCAAAAATAAACTGACAGGGGATTTAACCCTTCCCTACTGGATCTAGAGCTAAAAAAAAGTTTGTCCTATACAAACTTGAATGTCTGATACTACATGACAGATGTTTTGCTTAAAGCACATGTTTGAACTGAAAGGAAAGCTTTCATGAGAAAAATATGGGGGCTACCATTGGAAAGCTCTCCTTCTGAAAATGATAGTGACCTGGCTGTTGTGCTGACCCTCTTGATTCAATTGCCACTTATTGAAATATAGTAGGAAAATAAGGACTTTTGACTTTACTATGATTTTCCTGACCTGTATGTTTGATCTGGGCCATGGTTTAGAAACTTTTGGTGCCAATGAGTCAGCATAGGCAGCAGGCAACTAGTAGTTCAGGAATGATAGCCCCATATTTCCCTCCTAACAGTACCTTAAAGATACCTTGTCAACAGATTAAACAATTGCAGGCAAAAACACAGAAATGACACACTGGGCCACAGGTGTAGGTTTGAATGACATTGGATGTCATTCAGCCTGGAAGAGAAGAAGCATTGGATCTCTGAGCTGTGAGTTTGCAGGGGACAATGCCAAAGATAATGTACATCAGCCAGATCTGCTTTTTTTTAAATTTCTAAATCATGCTGGGATCTGAAATGTTTCATTCCCCAACTAACTTTCATGCTAGTCATGTATAGGTGTCTTATCTATATACATGAAATATATCCAAATGTATTTGCTAAATGCTATTACCATCTGCCTAAAACACTTTGTAACCAGACAGCACAGGGCCCTATTGCAGTTGTATGGTCTATTGTGACTAGTTATGCTCTTAAATGTGTAGATTATCTGATATATTTTAGTTTGTTCAGACCATTGCATTTGGACCACTGGAAGCTCCCTAATTGGGGATGATTTTATAAACTGCTTGAAATTTTAATAATATTTTTTATGTAGGGTCCACGGGGTCCTGACGGTCCACTAGGAGAAGAGGGCCTTGCAGGGATGAAGGTAAGGGAGTTTAATGTGAGATTCTCTGAGCTGTCCACTGTCATTAGTGTGTGATTAATCTCTGCTTATTAATTTTTCTTCCTCCAGGGTGAAAGCGGTGATCCTGGCAAAAAAGGACTGCCTGGTCGTATAGTGAGTACATTTAAATGTTCCACGCCAGTGTTAACATTAAAACCTGGTAGAGAGATATAGTCTCTAGCCTGGGTGTTGAGCAAATCTAAAAATCCAAACATCCAAGTTAGTTCACACTCTTTTAAGAGGACACGTAACTCCAGTTTTTATTGTTGTGTAAATTTCCACTACTAACATTTCACCTCACCTCCTGTACTGGTGACTATAGATCGGCTCTATAGATCAGGAAGTGAGCAAACACACATCGTCGCTCGGTCACTTTCCAATAATCTCCTGCAAAGAGCGGTGACTGTCAGTCACTGCTCCCCGCACGGATTCCCCCTCTCCAATTCTCCAGCGCTGAGTGGGGGAACAAACGGGGGGAGGGGGCGTGCACAGCTGTCTCTGCCTCTAGATAGGCAGAGCCAGCTATCATTCATGCAACTGGGTGGATCCAGACAGTATTGTCGGAATCCATCCTGGCTGCGACGCTCTCAGTATATAGCAGGCAATAGCCTGCTATATACTGAGCTTTGGGTCACGGGAGGAGGTTAGTATATGTCCTACCGTGACCCTAAACAGAACTGTGGGGAAAAACACTTACCCCATAGTTCTCTTTTAAGACTTGCCATAGATGATTGGATCCTTACAAGAGTTGGAAAATCACCTTGAGCAGTAATAAGCTGCTCTAGGTATCTGAGGCACTCGTTATCACCCTCTTGCAGTTAAGAAACAGGCAGATAACCACAAGTGATGCTGGATTTGGGGAGCATCGCTTATAATTATCAGACCATCTATGGCTAACCTTAATTGGATCCACCTCTTGACTATGTCTAATTATATGAGACATAAAGAGTATCTCCATCTTTCTGATTACGTTTCATATTACACCCATATTCAGGGTATAGAATGGAACATGGTCAGATCCAGAACACCCCTCCTGCCCCACCTACCTTAATCCTGGGGATGTGCTCCTTGCAGCATCTTTTCAGTTTGGCGTGGCTTTACCTAAACAGCCGCGTCATCTATTCACAGGATCTGTGAATGAAGGGACCCATCTTTCTCTTGTCAGCACACTTGTAGTCCATTGGCACATCCTCCTAGCCTGTAACTGACAGTCTGTACCTTGGTATGTACAGGGACTGGAAGCAAGGGTCTGCAGGAGCCGTAGCATTGTGATCTGCTGATTGCTGATGCAATGTTTTGCAGGCTCCAATGCCCAAAAAATCATAAATGCAATTTTTTTCTTTTATTATCATGCTGGCAATCATTTTCTTTTTTTTTAAAGGTGCACTATGCCTTTAAATAAAAGGTGCAAAGCTGTTTAGTTTTCACTGCTGATAGCTCAGTAACAGAAGCTTGAAAATGTATTCCTATTTTCATTTACAGGGTTATTTACAAAAGGGTGAAGAGTTTGGAGAAGGCAGGAGAAGTGAAAACATACTAGTAACATACTAGAAGGCTAGGAAAACATACAGTAGCTGATTTGGAAAAATTGTCCTAGATTGTTCACTTCTCCTGCCTTCTCCAAACTCTTCACCCTTTAGTGAAGTATGTTAGTGTTCTATAACACGGTGATGCAGCTTCACATGCAACAGAATAAATGTCATAACATATAAAAGAATTATGCAATTTGAATGATTTCTGTTAATCACAATGGTGTCAGAAATATATCTTATTTAGTGTTTTATTGATATGTATTTAGGGGAAAGTTGGTAGTCATGGAGAGAGAGGTGAACAAGGCAAACCTGTAAGTAGTGTGACATTTACCTTCTTTTCAATTGTAATAAGTCTACACCATAATGTTGCTCCCAAACGTCTTGCATATATGATAACATAAAATAATGTCTGAATGTTATTTTCCTTTATTGGCAAACTGCAGTGAGCTTACCTGTTTTGTGGGTTTAGCTGATTTATCAGAATCCAATAATAATTACTTTGGGTAAGAGAAGCGAAAAATGAACCAATATTAGCAAGATCACTGTGAGCCCCATGCAAGGATTAGGCCCCATTCACACCTATGCGTATTGTAATATGCGCGTCTGTCGCGCGACCGTCACGCTTTTTTTACCGCGATTCACGGTAAAAAAGTCGCGCGACCGTCGCGCGATTCCAAAGGCTACTTGGCAGTATACAAATGGAAAACGCCCTACAAAACGGACCAATACGCAGCAAAAAACGCTCCGGGACCTTTTCATGCGTGGGCCGTTTTGTAGTGCGTTCGGGACGGGCGGAAATACGGACAGGTGGGAACGATACCATTGACTACAATGCTATTTATTTTTTTGACCGTTTTGTAGAGCGTTCATCGAGCGTAGGACGCGCTACAAAACGGTCAGGTGTGAATGGGGCCTTAGAGGGTGTCCTAGAAATGAGTTGTAGAGGACAGGCAGATATTGCTCCCTCTGTCATATTAATGAGATGTATGTACAGATCAATTTAGGTCACAAATGTCAGCACCCATTATGTAGGCATTAAGTACATCTAAAAGTACATCTCTTTTTCAGGAAATTGTAATGTACATTCCCTCTTGCAGCTGATGTATAGGCAAACTGCTTTGTATTTTTGTGTTTTTACAAGTAATATAAAGGTTTAGTCCACACAAAAGTGTCATTTCCATTATGAGTAAACAAGCTGATTCACTCACTGGATTTTTTGTTTGTTAGGAACTCCAACAGGGATACCTGGAAATATGGCTCTGCTCCTTTCCGTGATTGAGATTTTACTTGTTCTGGTGCTGTAGGTGAAGTCTTAACGGACACCTTCACCTTTGTTCAAGTGTTTTTTGAATAAATTCTCCAGGCCCACATTGCTCACTTTGGTCCACAATCCAACAATGTTTCCTCTGACATGGTCCCAGCTGGCTCCTCTTTATACTCTGCATGTGTGCCGCAGCCCCATTCTTTCCTATAGGTGAACCATACCCCAAGGGACCACTGGATTCTCAATGACTATGGTTCACCCATATGAATGAATGGGACTGCAGCTCAAGGCAGAATGAAGGGGAGCCACCTGGGACCATGTCACAGGAAAGATTGTTGGTTTGGGGCTCAAGGTAAGTATTACCTGAGGTAGGCTGCACTCAGGGGGTTGGGATATTTATTAAAGTACACTGTTATTAAAGGTGAAGGTGTCCTTTAAAGGCCTTCAGTTGCCTTGTCCATTTTATAGAATGAGAAATCTATATGAACATTGTTATCACTGCAGGAAGTAGGGCATGTGCATATGATAAGCAAATCAGCTACCCGTGTACTTATATAATTACAAGCATAGAAGAAAGGTATTCAAAATGTTGAAGCTAAGCTCCAAACAGCTAAATATACAGCTGAAATAGACATATGTGAATATGTTTGTTTTAGATCAGTCCAGGGCTCAGCTAAAGAAGTTTAGGTAATTTTTATTTTTTTTATGCAGCCACAAGGGCATCATTTTCTACCGATGAAGTAATGGGTGCCATCCTCCGGTGCGGCAGGGTGTTAACAAAGCCACGGCCAGTGTGAAAAAGTCTGCAAAACTTCACTGGCCCTCCCCTTCCTCTTCTCTCCTCCATTCGTAGAAGTTGTGCTGTTATTTCCCACAATGCAAAGTGATCTGTGATTGGAGGAGAGCAATGTAGGGGTTATCCAGCATTACTCGTAGGGGGATTTCTACAGTATGCAGCACCCATCGTCAGGACATGATACACACATCAGGCTGCATAACAGAAATAAAAATACAAAAAAACAGCATTTACACACTTTCTTTTACATCAAGTGGATTTACAAATGTTTTAAATTGTGTGTGTGTGTGTATGTATTGTATGTATGTATATATATATATATATACATATATATAAGACTATTGATATATATATATATGTGTGTGTGTGTGTATATAATGTATATATATATATAAATACACACATTATAAATATAAAAACATTGAAAAAAACTATGCTTTCCCTTTAAAGTTCCCAGACAGACCTTCATTGAATGATAAAAGTAGCTTTATTGTTTCCTGAGAAAAACAGTATAATTTAAGCGTCCTCCCCCACATTAGGTCAACGCAAACAGTTGTTAAAATCCACTCTGCAAGACGAGGAGGTTGTACACAAGAATGGAAAATCCCCACATTAAATTTGTAAATATAAAGCAACCAGATCACTTTTCCTTTTGGACTCTCTAGAGAGAGAAGGGATGTGGAGGAAGGTCAGATACATGCACATATGCTGCATAGCAGTAGATGGGATACTGTTTGGTAAATTAAAGAAACATCTGATGTTCAGCCATATGTAGCACAGCTGAAATGATATCATGAAAGGATGCGTCATGTTGGGGACCGCCAGTTGAACACAAAGTGGGGGCACGGCCGTTGCATGCCAGTCAAGCATGAAAATATGGTATTTAAAGCAAAACTACGCTGTATTTAATCTCCCCAGGAGTTAAAAGTAGGAAACTACAGACACATTTAAGTATGTTTAGTTAGTTGCTGTGTTTAGGGGCATCACTACTAATTATGAGGCTCCATAGCAAACGTTTAATATGATCAACATTTGCACAGAGACTTTCTTTGCGCCAAATTTTGCTTTGTTGGTCAGTGGCAAACTTTTGTGCTGCCAAAAGAAAAGTTACCTTTACTTTGGTGGTCAGTGGTGGATGCTGCCTATACTTTATAATAACCCCCCCCCCATATTGGTGATCAGCAGTTAGCTGGTCTTTATGACTCCTCAAATTAAACCCTTTGCTGGTCAACGGTTAGGTGCTCTTTTATGCTCACGCTTTGCTGGTGGTCAGTGATAGCCTTCTCCCCTTCCCCGAATAACTCCCCTCTTTAATCTGGTGCTCAGTGGTGGATGCCTTATAAGTTCCACTTTAGAGCCTCCTTTAGATTGGTAGTCTGCAGTTATGTGACCATTTATGACCCTCAATAAAAAGCAACCTTTGGTGGTCAGTAGTTAGGGGGCCTTTATACCCCCTGTATAAAAAGCTCCCTTTACATCGGTAGTCATTGTCCTTTATATAACCCCTATTTCTCTCATAGTGGGATTCTGATCTTCTCCCCTCTACTAAAGAGTTTTGTTGTTGCTTTTTTGGTACCCATTGGAGACATTTCCCATCACTTCCAGTCCCCCTGAGCCCCTGCCTCCTAGACAGCAACGAGGAACAACTCTCCCCAATGTTTTTATTACTATGTCCCCTTTGGGGGAAGCTTTCCCTCACTTCCTGTTCCAGTGATCACAATGACATTGCTGCAACCTGCTGTATCCCCTCTCAGCAGCTGATTCTCCTTATATTTCTTCATCGCATGCTTTGAGGCTTTATCACCAGCTCCTAGAAAATTCTTTGTTGGGATGTATGGAGACTGCATGCAACTCACAGCAATGTACTTGTGGTTGCAGGGGTTGCAAGCAAGGATATGGACTGCAGTTAAAATACTGCCAAGAGGTTCTAACCTTTTCCAACTCCCATCTATCTATACCAAAAAATGTTTCAGCTGAATCACTTAAGAATACCCAGTATTTCTGGGTATCGGGGGGAGGGGAGGATTGTGACCTGAGAGAGTATGGGGGAGCCTGAACACTGTCACATGACAGGGAGATGATGTCACCCCTCTCTCTTGGCTCCTACTCCAGCCAAGGCCATGTAAATTGTCAGCAGCTGCAACGAAGGAAGAAGCGGCGGGGTTCCTAATTAGAGCCAGTTTTGTCACCAAACTAATTGGAGAAATTGTCACATGCTTGTGAACGGTGAACTTTTGCACTGTGCAAATGGCTGACGATAACTAAATATCCAAGACTTGGTGATATGCATAGGATTTATTTCTGCAATGATCAAGTAAAAAAAAAGTTCAACTTGTATATTGGAGATTGGCATTCTTTATCTTTCAGTGCTAACACAGATATTGAATTGATGACAGCACTGTCTCGGTTAGGACGAATTCCAACAAGGACAAGATGTTAAATTTGACTATGATATAAAACAGATATCCAAACCCACATTTTATAGATTCCTCTTATTTGTGAACAGTGAGGTCTAAAGGTTCTGATTTTGATATATTATTTGTTATGCAAGATATAAGATTCTGAAGCACTTGCAGATCTGTCTCCATATACGTAGATATGTGATCAATTTTGTCCACTTTTCTTTAACTCACCACATGTTCTGAGTACTAATGTTTCAAATGCCAGGCTTGATATTTGTCAGACATTATAAAGCCAAGCTCCAGGAAAGCAACTGAAATTAAATATTATATTAATATATAATATATGCAGTATGTATGTGTATAGATAGGTAGATAATGTCTTACCAGCCAAAGGATGTATAATTATATTAAGTCAGTAATCCAGCCAAGTATTTATTTATTGTACAGTATTGTATGGAGAACAGTAGTACAGTATCATTATTTCAAGCCCAGGATGTCTGGAAGCAAGTGTAAAAGCAGCAGTGATATAGCTGGGTACCTAGGCTGACTTTGTTGCACTTACGAACGCACTCTCGGAACGGAACCCGTTCGTAATTAGGGGACTTACTGCACATTTCTAAATGTATATACTGTAAGTGCATGTAATTGATTTTCAATGGTATCATTCAGACCTTGTGTATACCTGTGTCTGGGGATTCTTGCGGCAAGAACCTCAGATGGGTCCATTCAGATGTGTGTGTTGTGCCCATTCAAGTTAATGAAAGGGTTCCAGTGGCCCCATGTCTGTGGCTGTCCACATGTAATTGTATATGAAACGATTACCTACAGATCAGGATAGATGCTTGTCCCTAGACACAATCTGTCTGCATCCAGGGACAAAAAACTATCTAGATCCCCATGTAATCCCCAGATGCACATAAAAGCTGTGTGTGAATGTAGCCTAATGGTTCTGCTAGATGCATGTTGACAAATGTGCAGTGCTATATGATGACTGATTTTGTTTTCTTTTCTACATGTTTATCCAGGGCCCTTCCGGTCCTCCTGGAAGCAACGGAGATACCGGACCTTCTGGAGAAGCAGTAGGTTTCTAATATGAGTTTGGATATTACACTTCTTTACTCGGAATATCAATGATAGGGCACATTGAACAACAGCCTCATGTATAGTTAACTGAAGCTTTCTTGGAGCTGTTCGGCAGAGCTGCTTAAAGAGCTGATCAAAAGGTGGCTCCAAGTAGGGTAAATGCCAACAACCAGCAGCTGGTCGGGCGGTGTTTCTGTCTAATGTTCGCCATATATGTAACGATCTGACCAATCGTCATGCAATCCTCTTTAGATTTATCAAAACGATGTAATATGGGACCTACCTTAACATCCATTAAATTTGTATCCAGTGAGCGGGCCCTTGCTTTAAATATCTGAAGATCTAAAATATCTTATATCTTTACATAGCTGAAGATCTAAAGGATCTTATATCTTTATATGGCTGAAGATCTAAGGGATCTTATCTCTTTACATAGCTGAAGATCTAATGGATCTTATATCTTTACCTAGTTGCAGCTCTAAAGGATCTTATATCTTTACATAGCTGAAGATCTAATGGATCTTATATCTTTACCTAGTTGCAGCTCTAAAGGATCTTATATCTATACAAAGCTGAAGATCTAATGGATCTTATATCTTTACCTAGTTGCAGCTCTAAAGGATCTTATATCTTTACATAGCCGAAGATCTAAGGGATCTTATATATTTACCTAGTTGCAGCTCTAAAGGATCTTATATCTTTACATAGTTGCAGCTCTAAATGATCTTCTATCTGTATGTAGATCTAAAGGATCTTATATCTTGGTAGATCCAAAAGAGATTTTATGGCCAAATTGTAACACGGTGTGGGAATCTTTTATTGTATACAACTAGTGATTTTGACTTTCTCTGCTGGTATGGCCTTCATATCTTTTTAATGGGCGGGCTGATATATGTATCCATTGGGATAATCCTTTTTTATGCCATCCTATATCAGTTAAGATTAAGCAGTTAAATATTTCAAATAATTATTTCATAAATTTATTGGCTGCCGACAACTTTTAAGCCTGGAAGAGACAGCAGTTCAATGGCCAATAGTGGGTTTTTTGCAAATCTCCTGATATCTGCAGGGCCTTTCACCCTGTGAATATATGTGAACATTTGTTTTGTTTGAATAATAGCAAAAACTAATGTTCTTAATATATTTCCTTTTCAGATCAAATGTATTGTGATATAATGCTGCATTATGGCCACTGGATGGAGCTGAGGAGCATAAAAAAGGGCTGCAATGCACATGCACTGACAGGGCACAAGTTGACAAAAAACTTGAGCAGACTTAAAGAAGAACCCTAGGCAAAACGTTTATCAACCCTTGCCGTGTTCCTGTTCATTGGTTGCTAGCACATTGGACCACTGACATCCTAGCAAGATTCCCTAGACGGCAGCTGAATGTAAACAAAGGGGCTAGGGTTAGGGTTGCATCTCCCTCCCCTTTGCTTACATTTAGCTTTTGGTCAGGGCCAGGGTTCAGTCACTGGTTGCGAAGACATCTTAAGGTGCAGAGCCAACAGCCTCTTAGCAAACAATGACATGGCTAAGTGGGCAGAGCCTGATGAGAATGTGAAGGGACTAGTTCCCCATCAGCTCTGCTCTGCTGCTGATTGACAGCAGGTATTGGGCAAATTCCATAGTCAATAGCACTTCCAGTCGTCAATCAGTAGTAGAGCGGACCTGATGGGGAACTAGTACCTCAGCACCCCCATCAAACTACACCCTGACTGTCAGCAATCACTGGTTGTTAAGGAAGCTATAGCCGACAGCATTCTTCACAACCAGTGATAATACAAGCTAGTGGAGCCTGATGGGGGTGCCAAGGTACTAGTAAATGGCCAGCCTGCTATTGGCTATTGAATTTGCCCACTGCCTGCTGGCTGCTGTCAATCAGCAGGAGAGCAGACTGGATGGGGAACTAGATCTACAGTATTTCCATTGGGCTCTGCCCACCCACCATACAAGCGCCTGTTTGTGTCCAGTACAACCACCTTGACCCCAGTGTGCCTCCAAAAATGGCAGAGCTTGCACCAAATTCATGTACAAGTTTCCAACAGGCACATGAATCTGGGCAAAGCACCAACATTTGTAGTGCAGATGCACCACAGAACTCTAAAGAGTGTCATTAACCCAATGAGTTATCAGTATGTTGCTGCTCTTTCATTATCCAATCAGCGGAATGTGGTGAGGAGGTGACACCACTGTATTCTGTGGAGTTTTAACTAATCAGACTATAGTTAATTGAAGCCTGATTGATTGCTATGGATTACAACACTGTGTTCATTATCAGTATGTGTTGCCTGTATATTATGCGCAGCAATTTCATGTTGGCCTCTTATTACACGTTTCAGTGACTTCTCTGTAAATACTTTTGTCACTCTGTGACCCTTTCAATCATATAAGTTAGTGCCCCATTTGTAAGCATTTCTTGGTTTTCATAACGATTTACACAACAATGGGCCTTTATATGCGATTCACAAACCGTATTAAGTAATTCAAAGCAGATTTACATAAGTAATTGAAGTTAATTTTGGCAGAATTAAAACAGATGTTTATAATTGGTTCAGTTACAAAGAGAATGTACTCGGGTTCAAACCATCAGACCCCACATGACTGCCTCCAAATATGACAATAAATATGAGCTCGACGATAGTGTTGTGTTTACACTAACCCCCTGTGTGTTGCAGTTACACGGGCCCAGCTCATAGAGTTTAATCATTTCCTTGCCGACAATTTTTACTGCAATATATATCTTTCTGAATACTCAAAATTCTTTCCTGGGTTACTAATAGATATATATATATTTCTTTGTTACACTTCATTTGTTAGGGACAAAGGGGGCCACAAGGAGACGCGGGTCCATCTGGGGAAACAGGCCCTGAGGTAGGCTCTGACTGGCTAACTTGTCACATTTTGTTTCTGTTTGCTGCAATGTGTTTGCTCTGTCCATATTGACTTAAAAGTGAACTTGACATTCATGAAATAAAAGATTGGGAAAAAAAATTGTTTTATATTTTTGATAAACTGTTGTTTAAATATATATATATATATATAT